>NW_024732238.1:5711588-5921588 GCF_018991925.1 Homarus americanus
ACAACAATACCCTGTGCCCAGCAGATGGTGCAGCACTGCAGTTCAAAAGAATACTCTGCCTTTCTTCTTCTGAAGTTATAATTCTCTCCCATAATCCTGAATTTGGTTCTCAAATTTGCTAAGTGATACACTAACCTTCAATTCTGTACTGATTAATGCTCGTAGTCTTCACCACTTACTTCTTTTCACGATAGTCTCTGCCTGGCCGATGGGTGTTATTTTTTAGTTAGTATTTAACATACTCCATGTACTCAGAAAACTTTTTAAAGTTCTCACTCTGCATTTCCTACCCTGTCAGAGTCGCCATATCCACTTATCTATCGCCACAGCACAACTGGTCACTTCTTGTCCGACTCAGGGTGAGGCTGGGTCACGTCACTGTTTGTGAATGTGACGTCATCAACCGCGCATGCGCAGTTATTGTTTTGGCTACTGGTCCGCTACACCGGAAGACGTACCAGAGACTGAGAGAGGAGCCTCGAATCATATACTGTATACTAATTGATTAAATTAGGGTGGCCATTTCCAAATTTCCAAAAAGGCGGACATTTTTAAAATTTTTATGACACTTCTTTTTAACCTAAATTAAACATGTTTAATGATGAGTTGAAATATAAAAAGTTGTATAAAATATACAAAATATACTTAGAAGTGTTGATTACCCTAGCAACCTGGTCCAGCTGGGGACTTCCCTTAGCAGCGTTCCCCCTCCCGCTGGCACCTATTGATGATTTTTTTTTCACTTTCTACATGTAGGATTGTGTGCATGTAACTGAATAAAACAAAAATACGAAGAAAGTTAAGTTTATCTACTTGAAATAATGACTTTAATCTTCACAGCATTCCTCTTGATGGACTCATTCACGGAAAAACCACTCTGACAGAGTAGGTGGACTGACCTCTCTAGTTATAAGAATGTCTAACACGACAATTAAGCATTTTGATAATAATAAAAAATATATTGTACTCACGTATGAACAATGTTGGTGGTAGGACGTTAACATCTGATGGAAGCGGCTGACTGGCTTTGCTGTAGTTGTTGAAGAACGTCTAATTTACTCTCTAGAGTAAATGTAATCCTACTTTTCTTTGCTGGAGTGTCCCTAGGCAGAGGGACACTAAGAGAACGTTTAGGTGGAGCCATGATGATGAACCCAAGCGAAGAAACTGAAGTTAATCCAAGTGAGTTTTAGTTGTGGCCGGACTGAGCATTAGCTAAACTCCAAGTCACGTGGCAAGGGAACGCTACTCGTGGACTGTAATGGACTCGACCACTGGTGGACACTACCCATGGACTATAAAAGACTTGACCATTGGCCCATGCAAACCGTTTCTATTAAATTGCGTTTAGCCGATTTTTCCCCATGTTAGCCTGATTCAACCCGCATTAGAGCAAATCTTAGTCCCATGTTAAGCGATATCGGGTAGTATTAAAAAAAAAGTGTTCGAACAAATCCACATTGAACAAACCCTTGTTAACCGAGGCAGTGTACTACAATTTTGTTTTTAGTGATTTCACAATGGAGGTTTTATAAGTTTGGGATTCTTGCCATTCTATCAACTTTAAATAAGTTTTAAACCCTTAAATTTTCCTAGTTTTCCCAGCATTGGAAAATTATTTCACAAAATTTCAAAACTTTTGAGAACCCTGCTGCTTCATAGGTGGATGAAAAAAATAAAGTGAAAAACATGTCATCACTTTATTAATTTCAATAATATAAAGACTTACAGAAGTATTTACAACTGGGTAAAATCCTTACAAGCCTGTACATAATCAAATATAAACACTACGTGGATAAAAGTAGATGAACTAAAGGGAAACAAATTTTACCTGAATACTGTAATCCACAAAAAAAATTATTATTGTACAAAATTTGAAAGCAAAAAGAAATAGCATACTATAGGCAAGATGAATGAAATTGTGATAAACTAAAACCAACTGTTACAGTTAAAGAATGTGAAATGAAAATTCATGTAAACATTTCTTTGGTAGCTGTATAAATATTAATTCTTCCATTATCCATGATATATGGATATTTCTTAATCATTAAATAACATTAAACATACTGAATGATATTTAGGAGAAAAAAATAAAATACAAGATATACAAATAACAAAATTCTAGTAAAATTAACATCTTTGTTGTTCAAGATTCCTTTACACACAAACTGGAAAGTTTCACTGACAGTTTTAAACTCAAGAAAGTTGTCATCTACATAGTTGTAAAAAGGTAGTCTCACAGCATTAGAGTATAACTAAATACTCAAGTATATTAAATGATAGCCATCACAGCTTTAAAACACAAAGTGATACATAGTAATTAGTTAAACTCTAGGAGTTAAGAATATTTTTGAGTATAGCTGAAAGAAAACAGCACATGCACGTAAAAGGGTCGGAACATGGTACATGGTATAACAAACACAAATATACAGAATGGCATGAGATCTAAGCATCTCCTGTAGCTTCACTCTGCTAGTGATTACAATACTGTACTGAGTTTTGGAAAACTGGTGAGGAAGGGGCTTAGGTTGTACTGTACATATATAAGAAATGTTTCTCGATGCTAGATTTATTGATCACAACATAAATAAATGGGCAAAAAGGAATATAGATTCATGAAGATACAAAAAAAATGTATACAGTAGTTTGTATCCTATTAACTGCAGGCTTTGGATATGAGAATGTCAAGACCAAAAACTTTAAACAGCATACAGTATATAACCAATTACAGAGAATAATATAGACAAATCCTGGCTGCCACTGAATTATGGGTATAGGAGTATTATTTAATATAGAGGCTTCATTAAAATACAAATTATATATAATTTGTGTGAGCAAACTACAGAAATTTGGCTGCTTTTCTTGTATAATACTTTTTGAACTAACATTTAAAAAGAAATCTAGTTTTTCATATACAGTAATTTGGCCCCAAGAAAAATGAAATTATTTAAAATATATAGGAAAAAGGTTTTATGTTTTTAGACTTCTCTTCACCAAGTGAAATGAGCAACGTAAGTTACAAGTTTCATTCATACATCAGCCGGATCACAGCAGAACGTGGGTCATTTCAGCAATGTTGTGTCATATGCGTGATAGAACACGAGAAATGGCATAAAATATAAATGTGCACTGCAATTAGGTAGCATCAAAATACAATACTGTACCACAAATTTTATATAATCCATGCAACCATCCACACATGTATTACATTTATAATCTGGTAATATACTGTACTGTAAATTCCTTAAATATATACAATTTGGTACAAACAGACTTTTCTGCTTTCTGCCTTTCACTCTTGGTGTCTAAGAAATGTTCAACTAGTCACAAAAAATGACAATCACAACAGAATGACCTTATACACAAGTGCTTCAACAAGCCAAATACGTACAATATATTTACACAAATACACAAGACCTTTGTAAATCACAGGCATACATTGCAGACTGAATTACAGTATCTAAATAATATATGCCATAAAATTTTGTCTTTCTACTATTCACATAAATATGTACAAAAAAAAATTCACAAGCTTACAAAAATCACCAAGCAAGGCTAAGAGTGATTATGAAGCAATGTCTATTTTTCCAGGAGAGGAGGACACACTGGCATGCAAATACTGTACAATTATTTCTTTCCATCTAAAGAGTACAGTACACTTTCACTTTGCATTAGTTCTGGATAGGAGTTTCCACAGATCATAACTGTAATACAGTATATCAGTTTATGTTATCAGTGAAATGCAGCTTATCCAACTGCAAGTTTTGTTTCTCTTTTCATCAAACACTCATGTTTAAAGAGTGCAAGGCATCTGTGTCCTAAAACACTGCCATTTCTTATATATAATAACAATTTCTTACATTTATTTGGATATTAACCACTTCCACACTTAGTTTGTGAGCTAATTATTCACACGCACAGTGTGCCCCTTTATCCACAATTATCGACTGCTATTCTTCTGGATGTTCTTCTTTCTCTTCGCCAACATATCATAGAATGGATTGTGACTGATACTTTGTCTGAAAAAAAAAATACATAAATAAATAAAATAAAATTGCATAATATGAATGTATAAAAGCTTGTACAACTACAATATAATTTACAGTATACAGGGTATACATATTTTTTAAAGAAATTCGCTAACTTTAGGGGATAGGATTTCTGAACACTACAAACAAACAATGTATAGTACTTTAAACTTTCAAACTATCCTTTTCAACCATTTATATGAACGTCAATAAAAAATTACTTACACGAGTACAAAAATATACTGGTACTGTACTACGTATATTTTCAACATTCTCTTCAGGTTATTTCACTACCTTAAATTTAATAGATTGAAAATACACAAGTAATGGCATGTTCATTGTACATTGCCCCCCCTGCCATGCTTTGAACAAAATATGAGCAATATATAAACAACTCCATTAATTTGGGCAAAGAACTTGGTCACTTTTGTGTTCTAATTTTAGCTTCCTAGCTGAAAAATGGCTGGGATATCACCTAGTCCTAGACAAACAAGCCAAAAAGAAGAAATACAAAAAAATGTAGCAATCACTGAAATTCCCCCTTTTGGAACTTCAGTGCTATAATAAGTTCTGAACAAGCCTTTTGTGTGGCATCTGGGGACAGAATAAGAGAAGGAGGGAAGGGTGTACAAAAGAGTACAAGGGTAAAGCTATGAAAATTAGAGAAGAGAGATTGAGAAATTAATTTTAGTTTGAATGAAGACAGGATGGAGGAATTGAGATGTCTGAAATGCATAGTACGGATGTGAAGGATAGACTCCAAATACATAAGGAAGGAGGAAATTAGCCGTGACAAAAATTATGTTTGAAAATATGTGTAGTGAATATTATATAGAGAATAATAAATAAAGAAATTAAATGTATAAATTAAAGTAGTGTCAGAGAGTGTATAAACCATAGATAGATGGTAGGAGGGAGGCAAACATAATGTTGAGGATACACCAAAATATGTTGGTAATGAACAACTAGGAAGCAGAGCTGATTGTGGCCTAAATTGGAAAATTTTCCTTGCTCAAAATAAGAATTATTACATATGCAGTAACCCCTATTAAAGAACTTAGCCTTACCTTATACACTTAATCCATTCCTCTTTTTCATCTGGAGTTGCTGCAGACATACGATATACAGTGTGTTTTCCTTCTACAACTTTCCCTTCGCTGTCTGTCTTGCAAGCTTTAATGAAATCTGTCGACGTAGCATACAGCTCAAAGCAATTTGGCTTATTGCGATCCTGCACTTCACGAACCTGAAATGAATTTATAAACCTGAGTGCAAAGATCAGTTAAACCTCGAGTAAAAACTGGGGAGCAAAACAGAGGGACAAAATATATGAGATATAAAAGTTATCTTGATTATCAAGGTTAGTTCTAATACTGTAAAGAGAAACATGAATTTGCAGGTCCATACTCATTACCATTTCAAACACTATACTGTATGTTCACATACAATAAAAATGCCAAAGTTTTTCTTATATCAATATTTTCATTAATTGTGTCACTGATTAAATCTTGAAATCAAGTACTGTACTGTACAGGGTACAGATATTTTTCATACCTCAATATTCTCCAGTGGAATAATCCCTCTTGGTTCCTTATCGGTAGTGTACTCAAAATAATAGAGACAGTTGTCGTTGAGGATAAACCATCTCCTCTTCCAGGATTTGTAGCGACCACCCTGTTTCATTAGCCAACCCTCACGATCAGGGTTGAAGAATGTGTGCATCAGATCATTCCCATCATCTTCAGGAATCTTAAAGGGTTCTGTCTTGATACTATCGTATAAGCTCTGTTAAAAGTTAAATACATTGAATATTACAGTAGTGTGTATAGAAGAAAAAAATTCAAAAAATTTAATTATGGTTTATACAATATGTAACATTTTCATTATACTTTCCTTTAATTGTTATTTTTTGTAATGCAACTAATCAACAAGGATTTGTTACATTTCAATAGAAGTAAAATGAATCTATATGAAAATTTTACCTCCAAGAGTTCTCTGGGAAGATCATCTCCATTATCAATGCCACGGTTCATAGTGATAAACTGCTCAATTGTTTGTTTGTCCTTAACTGCAGGGTTGTGCAAGGAGGTATTCAACATGATGATTGCAAAAGACAGCACAAAACATGTATCAGGGTGTTGGAAGATTGATGGGTTAAGTTCACAGTATCGATGAGCAAAACGTTCCATCATTCTATCAATCTTTTGTGCTTCACCAGGCAGACGGAAACTCCACAGAAATTGTCTGTTGGATAGATAAACAATAATTTAAAATATCACAAATAGTAGCCATGAAGAATATCAAATTGCATGTCATCTAATACTACAGTATTGCTTTTAAGAAAATGCCATTTAATTTTTCTCGAGTAATAATGTTCTAACTCAGGGTGTAAGGAAAATGATTATGTACAGTACTGTACTGAATTCAGAGATGAGGGCAATAAAATATCTTGGACTTTAAGGAAAAAAGTAATCACAGGAATTTGGGCAAAATGAACCTGGTATTAAATAATAATTCATATTATTCTATTAAATTCATAATCTAGAACACAAACTTGTCTACAGTTGATATGTTTGACACGTTAATGAAAGGGTCTGTAAGAAACTAGTTTTAACATGTCAGACAAGTTCCTACTACCACATTACAATTCTCAAACTCGATAAACGAGGGCCACTCATCCATTCTCTTTTTAACGTGATATAATTACTACATTCTCTTAATGTTGTGTAATAAGTAAAGGTAGTATTTAAATGTTAATTGTGTAATACAGGTACACCTTTTATCACTTAATAAATACAGCACACTTCAATTAGCTTGGGGAATATCTGACATGTCTAAGCAACAGTTTATATATATTTTTTTTTTACGGGGATTAGCCCACCCGGGCACAGGTCACTGACCCACATTGGGGCCAGGGGGGCGAAAATGTAATAATAATAATAATAATAATAATAATAATAATAATAATAATAATAAAATAATGATGATAATAATACAGTAACTGTAATAATAATAATATTAATAATAAAGAACTATAAATACAAAAATTAAAAAAAAAGATCAAAAGTGAGAAACAATATATGTATGTTGTGTTGTCAATGGTAAGAGAAACAATTGAGACCCTGCAATTGCGTGTAAATGAAGCAGAAAGTCAGATGAGCAACCTGGGACTTGGTCACAATTTTCGTGATGCCATATGGCAGCAGGGTCTACCATTAGACAACACATTATGCTTCCAATATCTTCCCAGGCGGTAGTACCTCCCTGTTTGGAAGCTACCTACTAGTACTGTACTGTAAATTGTAACAAGTATTGTATACTGTGGTAATTTTCCTGAGATCTAATAAATAGAAGAACCAAATAATAACACATTGCACATACCTTAGGGCCTGAACGAGGATTAGGTCAGTGAAATCATGGAGACAGACAAAAGCATCGAGAACGGACTGATTAAAGTCATTACGTTCACCAAGATAGTCTCCAATTGCTGTCTTGTTAAGTCCTTCTCCTTTATACAGGAACTGTGCGATATCTGTATGAAGAAGAATTGTACTTGAGTGAGTTGAGAAAAAACCATTATGGACTTAAAATATATTTCAATATAAAAATACCTATGGTTATTGTTTTAAATACAATTTGTAATAGATTGAGCCATAGTCCTAAAGTACAGTAGTAATGACAACCAAAGTCTTGGAGTACAGTACAGTGCCTATATGCAGTACCGTACTGCTCTGTACTTATATGATACAGCCAATCTTAAAGTACAGGTACAATGTTAATGAGAGAGTGTTAAAGAAGTACTGTACAGTACAATATTGTACGTACTGTATAATTTATTATTAAGGCTCCAAAGGTTTTAATTACATGTATAAACTGTACTTATTATTAGTTGCTAATAATATTATAAATAAAAATAATAATAATAAGTCATAAACTGTAAACATGTAAGACCAGGGAAATAATAAGGTTGACATTTGCAGACTGGATTTACCACATGGTTTCATTTAGATCAAGCAAAAGCATGTGCACAAATGGGCGTGATTGAGCTCATAAACATTTTTACTATACAGTACAATATATTATTCACTTTTATAAATTAATTAAAGACTGGAGTATAATTACCGTCAGGAGTATTTTTTAGAAGTCCATGATCAATGAGGTACTCTATTCCTTTCTTAGGATCCATGTTGAACTTTTTCCTTCCGATGCTCATCTGCTTACTCTTTGGATTATTCTTACTGTGGATGGGAAAAAAAAAAAATTAATAATAAACTTTAGCGAATGTTCAGCACACGAATTACAGAAAAAAAATGCAATCTTTCACTTATTATAGGGATCTTAACTTGTATTGTAATTTTGAGAATTTAATGTGTGTTTAACATACTCTATTCTACCAAATACTGTACAGCATAATCAAGAATCTTTTTTTGCAAGATTTACACCTAACTAAATATACTCAAGTGACAGTACATGATATTCAAAAGGAGTCCAGTACATGTGCAGGTACCGTACAATATTGAGGTTTGTTAGGGTTGGTAACCTTGGGTAACTAATTCGTTAGCAAACTTTATTTCCTCCACAATTATTTAACACAGTATCCAAGGTTTCAGCAGGATATATATATATATATATATATATATATATATATATATATATATATATATATATATATATATATATATATATATATATATATATATATATATATATATATATATATATATATACTGTATTTCATTTTTAGTCCATATAACACGCGGACTTTGAACATATAATCAACGACCTCACCAGCCAGGACTCGAACCCTCGACCTAATGCATGGGACCAGGGAACGTTACTGACCATACCACAAGAGCACTAAAAGCAGTTATAGACTATGTGATATTTCACACAAAGCCTGTTCATCGAGCTGATGGCGCCATGAACCTCTCATTGGGAACTGCCTGTACTGCTATGTGGATGTCAGTAGCATTTTACCGAATCCAGCTGGTATGAAACACGAGGTACCATGTATACTTCATTTTTAGTCCAAAGTCCGCGTGTTATATGGACTAAAAATGAACTATACAACTGAAGATGTTTTGAATAAAGACGAAAGCTAAGGTGCTCCGTTGTTTCCCTTTTCCCGTGTGATTTTATCAAGATTTATCTTATCCACGTTTTCATTGTGGATCTACATGAAATATATATATATATATATATATATATATATATATATATATATATATATATATATATATATATATATATATATATATATATATACATATATATATATATATATATATATATATATATATATATATATATATATATATATATATATATATATATATATATATATATATATATATACAAGTAAATCACTGTAGGTGCGCGTGATCTAGGTATATGCTGATAACCACAAGGAAAGAAGAAAACACGAAGTTCCCAAGCGCTTTCGTGTAATTCACATCTTCAGGGGTGAGTACAGACTGATAACATAAATACAATTCTATATATATATATATATATATAAAATAACATGAAAATATAATGTTTTTCGAGTAACAAAGGTTTGGGGCAGATAATGTGGCGTGGACACTGGTTCATGGGAAATAGGTGGCGCCGAGGTTGGGAGGCCACCAGTCCAACTGGCCTGACTACTGCTAACTCACGAGGCTACATTCACTACCTGGCTCTCACTCCATGACTGCCAGGGGCCAGCTCAAACAAAGCTTATGGCAGGTGCACTCATGGTTGTGAAAAACAATTAGAAAAATTCAAGAATACCACTTGCAAACCTCACCCATATACATATTTTTAGTCCCATCAGAATTTGTGGATATTGAGGTTTAACGTATGTATAAAATATACAACCGGAGGTGTAGTAACATCTACATACTATGTTTATTCTTATTAAGGCCCAGAGTAAGTTAAAGCTTCTTGATTAAAGTCTTGTGAGTTTCATTTGCGCTTGTTCCCGAGGCCCAGTTCAGTACAGATATAACAATCAACTCGCGACAGATCCCTTGAATATGGACAAAGAGGATACATGGAAACAAATCCTATCGCAGGGCACCTTATATAGAACTAGACTCTAGGTGAAATGCCCTCACACAATGAATTTATTTTTTATTTTTTTTGGACAGGTCTCAAAATACAGTATATCGGTGAGGATCATCACTACACCTTACCACAATGACGCAGCACAAATACTTTGGTCCTATTACATCCACATTACAAGCACGACACTATACCGTTATCAGTAGTTTTGTTTGAACTAGTTTAGAGCAATTTCAAGGAGAAAAATATGTGAACAATGAACTTTATAATAAAAAGGGGGAAATAAAACTTAAATTTACGTTCACATACAAATAATGCGAGAATTACTTTATGTTGAATTTAAAGAAAGCTAAAATCATATGAACAACAAGGGCGAGATTCCACGTCCAACAATGTACCAGAACAGCCAGCTGACTTTGTATGTAACCTTCATGTTTAACCTAAACTGAGCCTCTACGAATCCTACATCGGTTATGAACAATACTGAAAACAAATGAATTATCCATGAAAATTTTATTACAAGGACCAACACCGGTCGACCATTCCCCCTGCCATTATATTTCCAAAACAGCGATCATTTATGATTTTATGGATTACAAGTTGATCTAGGATTACTTGTACTGTAAACTGTTTTCTGTTACTTGCTTCATATTGATGTTATAACGTGGTACTACGCTTCAACAATGTAGACAATTCAACGTTCCTATCCCACATTACTAGACAAAAAAAAAAATAAATAACCATAACTACAGGAATAATGACAAAATCACATAATACCGCAGATATTTACCTAAACATGCAATTGTTTAAACCTGAACACCAGCTCGGCACGAATAATAAACAACAGTTGCCACAGTAACGTGTCCCTCGGGAGGCACCTCACTCTCCCCATGATTTGAAACTCTTGCGTTAAGTGAGGTTTTTAATCTTATTTTCGTCAAGTATAGTGGCGTGTGTACTCCTCGGGGCAGGAGCTTTACAGTATGTGGCCCAAAGTAGAAATATGTGATTCAAGACTGCAACCCAGAACAAATCCCTCATAATTCTGGTGTTGCATAACTTGGTACTTACGCAACTCCAGGGTTTAGTCCTAACTTGCAAGTATCACC
Organism: Homarus americanus; assembly: GCF_018991925.1. Taxonomy (NCBI): domain Eukaryota; kingdom Metazoa; phylum Arthropoda; class Malacostraca; order Decapoda; family Nephropidae; genus Homarus; species Homarus americanus. The sequence goes on from NW_024732238.1 coordinate 5,722,771, forward strand.
CGGTTTAGGGAACATGAGCGGGTGAGATAAATATTAACTTGTATAAAGACGACGCTTTTAAAATATAAACAACTGTACAATTGACAAGAATTAACAATATGTCGAAGTTCACACAAACACTGGGGCCCCTCCTTCCCCTACCTGGCCTACCACAACACCTGTCAATCCATATCTATTCCCCATGCATTTTTGCTGTCAACATGTCATTTGCATGATATAATAGGGTTGTGATGACAAATGCCGAGATTACACTATGCCAGCACACAATATCTGTAAACACACTAGTGGACGACATGACAAACGTACACCACAACAGGAATAACTAGCGTGTATGGCCGTAATACAAGTTACCATATCTATTACAGGATATTCGACCTGGCCCAGGTGGGGGGAGGGGAGGGGGGCGCACTGACACAACCAGCAACGCAGTGAAGGCCAACAGCTGTATTGTGGGGCTCGAGGGTTGCATAACTGTGTGAGGGGCTACAGTGTACAGTTTGGCAAATGCGGATCAAACGATAGAAATTAAAAACGTTATATACGCTTCAGTGTTTTTCGTATGCGTAATAGGAAAAACATGCCCTCCACTTGCTTGCTCACTACATCAGGTGCGGGGCTTCCCATTCCACCCTGTGTTCTCTCTCTTGATCAACCAGGCGTACAGGTGCTGCAAAAGGTACTTTAGATAGAGTTGCCACCAGCTGAGGTAGGCTCCCTAAATTACAAGATGCTACCCGGGACGAAGATATAACCTCCTCGCCACGGTGAGACCCTAGTAAGCATGATAAATTCCCCTTTTTTTTTTACGGGAATTAGCTCACACGGGCACAGGTCAAACGACTCACAACGGGGCCTGGGTGGCTCACCTGCCACGGTGAGCCACAGTGGTCACGTCCTGATGAACCCAGGTACTGCCAGCTCCACCACACCCTGCTACACGTTCAATAGAAGTAAAACACTGTGGTTACAATACACAGCTACCACCGTAGCCTAGACTCGCCAAGGTCAACATCAATCAGAACAACGAGCGTTTATAATGTTACTATTACTTAATAACGCCCCTTTAATCATATGGAATTTACCATTAACATTGACCAGTTCGATCACCGACTTGGTAAATTCTGAACTAAATTTATAGTTTAAATCTTAAAAGCATTTCAATAGGCCAAATGACCTTATACAATTATATGAACATAATGATCGCCATGATTGTTTTTCGAAGAATTATTAATAAAATTCTATAACACTTTAAAAATAATATAAATTCCCAGTGGTAATCCAAAAGCACGAGGACAGGGTTATCATCCAAGACCAGTGACAGGCATACTGGTGAATGCTCTGGTTTAGACTAGAGGATGAACAAAGAAGGTTTCTGAACAATCGTCACTTCATTTCCTGGAAGTATAAAAGATAATAAAGTGTTGGTTTGTCATTTTCTTTCACCTTCACCTGCACCTCCTTCAGTATCCATCTCACTCACACTGGCCTCAGCACGTAACGTCATCCCTTCAGGCTAAGATTGCCTAAGTAGATGGTGATCCTACTACCGGCTCGATCGATCCTGTTATCCACATCTAACCTAAATCATAAAACTATCCAGAGACCATAGACATGCACTATGGAAGAACTAAGACGGCTTATATTCACGCTTTAAACACAATGAAAATTTCCATGACAAACTCTATGATTTATCCAAAGTAAATAATGGTTGAATGAGTCACCCCAACAATACCCTGCAGCAATGTATCAACTATAACATGGATGTGTCGTCCCCTGGTACTGACGAACTCGATGTCCCCACGTACCCCCAAGCCAGCTCCCCATCCCCTCCCAGACCTCCGCCCCCCCTCTAAGTCCTGGGTGTGGGGAGCCTTGGCCGAACAGGATGGGATGGTGGGGGGGAATTCCCGAGGTTGGGCAACACGCGGAATGTTCCCTGTCTTCAGTTCTAGTGATCAGAATAATGAGATTTCCCTGTTAGCTATTAGAGAGTAACTAAGATATAAATGCTGATAATTAGTAAGTAAATAGTAGACAAAATAATAGTAATGATAGGAATATTCACCAAGGCTTATTTATTTAAATTACAGAAAGATAAAACATTGATGACCTTCCATTAAAAGCCGTTGCAATTAACCTTTGAAAGGTTATGATTGGCTTTCAATATTTTAATAAACGTAACACTCGATCAGTAGACAGTGCAGTGAAGCAAAGTTTCCCTAAGGGTGAAGACAATGCCAGCTATTGGTGGGGGGATGTACGGCTGGCTGACTCCACTATAAACATTCACGTCACATGAACAAACTAGGTGCTTCAACTAATGGTCTCTCATAATGCCTCCGAGATACCTACGGCTGTGACACGTCCTTAACTTGGCTGGTGGAGTAAGGGGAAACGCCAAAGCACCGCCACTCTTCTACACATCCGTCGTGTACAGGTAAATATTTTAAAGAAACATGACGTGCCAAGTATCCCTGGGAGGCGCGGCCGCTAGCAGGGCTGCCGGCCCAACACACAAGGTCATCTCCACACACACATAATATATTATGCTGCCACTGTTAGGAGCTCCTGGATAATTACAAGCCTCAACCATTAGAGGTGAAAACCTAGTTTAAAGTTACGGTTGGAGAAATGCACAACCTTGCCAAGTGTAATGTTTTGGATGGCTGATACTACTCCTAGGTTCTCTCAAGGTTAGCCAAGAAGATATATTTGAATTGACGACCTGCCTCTGTCATGACACACACACATATCATATATATATATATATATATATATATATATATATATATATATATATATATATATATATATATATATGACTCTTGAAGTCTTCTTGTTAGTGTGTGCTGAGATAAAACAAACGCCAAGTGTATCACTATAAAGTTGACGATCAAAACTAACTGACGCACGTAACTTCAGTAAGAGCCAACTCATGTGGATGCGCTAATGGACTGTTAATTGTGCCTGCGAGAAGTGTCTTGAGCTAAGTGGTAGATGCATGTGAACTTTGGGGCAAGGCAAAGTTCAACCTGAAGTTTAACCCTAATTATGTTTCCTGCCAGTCTTCAACCACCTATTCTTAAGCATTCGTGAAAAACACAATCACGTAAATATTTGACTCACTAGCGTGTTTGGTAGTCATAACTTTAACAGACTGAATGTTGCATCCAATTCAGATTGGACGAAATAAAGTCAGAGGTGACCTACCCAATTGTTGTGAAACTCCTCTTATTCTGATGTTTTGTCCGGTGCTACTAACACAGGCTGTGTCCTATCCTATATGGATATGAGCCAGGGGACCTTGGCAATAACAATACAAGCCAACAGAGTCGTGTGTGGGCCACAGTGTGAGAGAGGAGAAGTGGACCACAAACTGCAGTGCGAGAGGAGAATAAAGTCTCGTTTGGGTGAGGGTCCTCTTACAGGGTGATGGGATTCCTGGTTTAATGTGCTGTACCCAAGGTAAACATTTCAGAGAAGCAAGGTCTCTCTGCTGTAAGAAAGTCGAGTACCATGATAAAGGTGTTCACCCCTCAGGCTTTTCAATACTATATTAAGTAAATATTTATCTCGTTTATATATACCACAAATATTCATAGGCTGCTTCTATATCAAAGGTGGCAATATTAACAACAAGAATCCTAAATTTGTCATATATGACCAGAGGCAAGGCAAGAGAGTAGGGTGGGGCGAGGACACAACACGGTCTCCCCTCCAGCAACACCAGACCACAAGCGCAGGTGACTCACACGTGCACCTCCAACCTCACATACTAAGCCACTCACTACACGCGTTACTCTTTTCCCTGTATCAGAATTTGTATCTAGTAAAACACGTTGCTGGACACAAAGGACAATCTTCGTTTTCTTCCTACGTTTCTTGCCACAACAATACAAATGAACAAAAATAAAACACCGACTCTACACAAAGCAACAGGCAGTTATACAGGAGGAAGCCAGAGCAGCCAACAGAGAACATTACTGAACCGTCACCATCCATCCTAACATGAAACCCATCAATATTATCGTAAATATAGCTTACCAAAATTTTTATCAGGTTATTGAATATGCGTTATGTGTCCACAAACTGAAATTTCTCAGCGGTAATTGTGGCATAGGAGACCATATATTCACTCAATGTTCGTTGGTACAATTAGTAAGGTTCACACGCGTTGTTATTCCCGCTTATCTAACTCACTGGCGACCATCACGTCATAAGACATCGTGCAGGAGCTACTTAAGGAAAAAGTACTGACCTGTCTTCCCCCGTATCCAGCGCCTCCATCTCCGCTGTGACCTCGGCCATCTCATCTTTGAGCGTCTGTAAAGAAAAGGAAAATACATTAATACCTTTCTTGTCTTTTCTGATATAACTATGCCGGTACTACAGTTGACATGGAGCACTCACCACTAGTAATGAAGAAGCATGACAAGGTTATCAAAATAGCGCAACATAATGTAAAATCCCTGTTCATGTATCTAACACCTTGCTCACTGCATACTATAATACTCACGTAATAATCTCAATAGACACGATCACCAGACACCAGACCATTAATAAAGTCACATCAACACTGTGAGAGAGGATACCGAGGGTAGGAGCAGCGAGCCAGGTAGTGGTAGGCTCCTGTAAACGTATGGTGTTCCTCTACTAGAATTTGCCTACTCCAGCCCACACCACATCAATACTTTTAACGACTGCATAACACGCTCGCGTCCGTAACCTTGTGACTAAAGCTTTACACACACTTCATAGAACATCTTATTCACGGACACGAGTCATAAACGCCTCAGTAGTTAGTGAAGGAACACCAACTGGTGGATGAGCTACTCCCTAACCCATCGCTCACCTCACCACCGCAAGTGTCATCACACCCACTACACCCTCATGTATGTGTCGCCTTGAGAAGAAAAACTGTGATCGTTCACCTTAACGTCACAGGTCAGGTGTGTGCTGTGCTCCCCATCCACAGTACAGGACTGGAGGCAGCCCAACGTTGCAACAGCTTGTCGCAAAACACTCCATATTCTCGTATACACTAAAAGATATCACGTCCCACACATAAAAGCAAAGATAAAAACTTGTCAAGGGACGACTCTACAAGCCCAGGGGGATGATGTCCTGCAGTTACCAGCACTACAAGTCGGCACAACTGATCAACACAAAACTCACCACATAAAACACTGCTGTTCCCCTCGAGAGTGACTTCATTTCGACTGGCACCTCTACTGTGTCCGGCTTCACAACACTGTCATCTCTTATCAGTTAAGATATAAAACCTAGACCTCCCCCTGCACCACCCCACCACTTTATCTTTACCTCTATCCCTGACTCACTATAAGCACTCTAAACCTGGTTCCTTGTGGTTACTCTGATAAGCTGCTCCGTATCATTTTCAGGAAAAATAAACAATATGACGTGACTGATAAGAATATAATAAGTTCTGTAATCTTCATAAGACACGAACGTGACGTCACGGGTTATATTTTCACGTAAATATCACCTCTAGGCGATCATGTTACTAGACGAAATAATATCGAGGAGTTGAGAGTGAGGCGGATTAATGGTGTGGAAACTCCTAAGTCTAGTTTACATAACAAGATGGTGCCAAGGCCACTCTCCTCTCCAACAGCCCTCGACACCTTCACCCGCCCACAGTCCAGTCCCTCGTTTTTGGTACTAACATTCCAGGTGGTGGTGTAAGCGCCTCCACCACCTCCCTAGTTCGCTCGTATCTTATCAAGGGGGTGGCGAGGGAGGCCTGGGTGACGCTGGTTATGACGTGGTTGAAATGCTAGTAATACCCACCATCATCACCACCGGAAACTGGGAGTAGCTAGATAACCGCCCGGGTACACCCAGTCTGACAACCACACTACGTCTCCACACACCCCTGCCCCAAACACAACACAAAAGACTAACTGGTGATGCTGCCACCCAATTACGCCACTTCATCTAATATCTTCATAATGGACACCAACACGCGACACGCCCACTACAGCACACCATTACAGAGTCATCGCCGCCACACTACCGTGCACCTCAACACCTGCCCCGTCACTGTAGCATATCCTTCCGTCAGTATCTGTCTACCGTCATCTTCACTGTCCACAGCTCAACAGTTACAAGCGCCAAGAAAATGATCCCTGAATATGTACTCCACATTTTACGCCACTCGCACACTAAGTTAAAATGAATAAGCATCTATTCACTAACACTGCGTGTACAGTACAATTACTGATCACAGGGTTGACTTGGTGTGTATTTGGCGAGTAAGGATGTTTGTAAAGCCAAGAGAGTAAAGAGCTGGTTCCTGTAGTAAAGGAACAAACAGTGACGACCCACCACCACCACCCGAGCCACTCTCCATACCTGTGGTTCTTCACACACACACACACACTGAAAAGGAACACAATATACTCTGGGTGAATGTGTGCATGAGTGTCATGGAGGCGCGTGGCAGGGTGATGAGGGTCCTATAGTCACTGTCTTATTTCTCGAACATCAATAATCATGCCATTTATTGACAAATAAACACATACAAACAAACAGGACCTCATGTGGGCGTACACAGAGAGGCTTCAAAACGCCAGTATACGAGTATTCTCCAGCTGGAGCAGGTAGTGAGTTAATACCGACACCAAGCGACAGCGGTGAGAGCACGTGTAGCCCGACACATTAACACTGTACAGTATACTACATCATCCAGCCGAGTAAGGGCTTGGATGATGAGCCAACCGAAATCGATAGCGGGTAAACGAGGCGGCGGCCACCATCACCACCCATGCCCGCCATCAGTCACCCAGCGAGTACTGTCACTGATAGTACTCGAGTAGTCACTGATAGTACTCTAAACAGTAAGTTCCACCTCAGACAATCTTCATCTTATAATAAGTAAAATGACACACACACACACTCGAGCTAGACGCCAAGCTCTTGCATCACTAGGGTGAGATTGGTAGTTTTCGACGCCACACGTATACACAAGCTTTAATGGTGGTTCCCGAAGACGTACAAACAAGCCTCGGGCTAACAGCAACAAGTGTGGTTGAGTAATGGGCGGCAAGGTAAGAGCGACCTTAAGAACGGGGTCAGTAAAGGTCAGGCCGCCGCGCCCGTCATGCACGCGTCAACAACGTGACTTGAAAGTTCCGGAAGTACACATCTAGGCGTTATTTCTCAGACCTGCTGCTAGAACCCCTCACTCGAAGAACTGTGGTTAACCATAAACTAACTACAAGAATTCATCACCTGAAGTACTTGTGGCAGGAGATCGACGAAGAGCCTCCCGTGCCACAAACAACACGTGTGCCCAGAACTTATGATATAGACTAGACTATTATTAAAAGATGCCAATGTGGGATTTGCTCGTGTGCATTAACGATAGACACCTCTTCACTCCTGACAGTAAAATGCATGATCAACTCGTCCGCAGAGAACTACAGATATATATGATTACTGAGACTATCATGCAGAAACTGCTCGCCCGCATAACTGCGGATGTCACCTCATCGATTCACAAACTGCCGACAAAGTTGAGAGCAACTGTGGGTTATATCAAAAGTGTGAAGAATCAAACAGTCTGGCAGTGTGTTCACCAATTGACTCTCCCCTTGAGACAAGAACCGTGTAGGAAGGAAAGTCTGTAGAAAGCCTGGTGTTGATATGTGAGGAAGCACAAGGCAGCACCACACGACCAGTCTTACTACATACTCCACTACACGGCAGGCCAATACACGGTTAAAAATGCAGTTTATCAGACGATTACCAGAAAGCAGCTCGAGAGCATCCTCTTTACCGACCGCTCCTGCTTTTGTGGTGTTGCTGGTGACGTGAGGTGAGTGTGATCCAGGCAGCTATCTAGTGTCGAGGTCTGGTGGGCTGTAGATGCCTGTCTATCACATCTAGGTTAAGGCTCCACTTTTATAATAGTGTTATCACGTGAATCTGAAGCTTTTACTGACAAGAAATATTACTCACAAACAGGCCGAGCTAACAACAACGCCTACACTTAACATAGGCCACTTACAGACATGCCCCCGCACAGCACACAAGCTATTTCAACAAAATTGTACATACGGCATCGATGCTGGGACACGCAGGTTTAACGTCCGTGATAATATCAAAAGTACATTATACCGTGAAGACAAACACCTGTACCAACCCACTCATCGAAGACTGCTGGGAAGAGCTAGGAGTTTGTAGCCACCAGTTGTATCCCCGTCACATTCTACCACGGTCGACCCGGAGCCTCGAAACACAATCACTGCGTCACCTTACACCTGTATCACCTCACCTCACCGCCCCGCAGTCCTCGACCTATTACGTGTCTGTTTGGAGGAATTAACTCTTGCTCGGGTCATGCAACGACCATTAGACGTAAACACCTCTTAGTTAAGGGTATTAGAGCCTTCTAAACTCGCATCGAATGTAAGGCAGAAGGTGAGGCGAGAGCATTCAACACACCTTTCAGATCTAGTCAGTCGATCCTGATGGCTGAGTCGTCTATTGATAGTCGATGTTCTGGGTTGTCTGTCTGTCGTTATTTGTTCGCTAAGATAAGAGAAGGAGTGGAGGAGGGCACTAAAGGACTGCCACTTTGTCACACGACAGTAATGGGGCGTCCTTGGCTGCTGCCGACAACATGAAGCAACTACAATGGAGATTTAGGACCAAGTCAGCCCCCCTCTCAGCATCAACACACGCCACAGCCCCCTTGTAACTCTCAGCCTCGTTACTATGGCTCCTGAAGCTTCCCGGCAAATCCTTTCGGCAATTAAGTTCTTAAAGACGCCCAGTAAGCTTCTCCACCGCCTTCTCGGCAGCCTACCGGTAACTCCTCCCCGTAACCCCAATTCTTACAGCCTCCCGGTACCTCCGCCATTAAGGCCCTCAGCTCTCTCCTCTGGAAAGCTCAGAAAGATTCCAGGTAATCAAATCAATTAGCGAGTCATTACGGCACAAGTTACTGCCAGGGTGGGTAGCAGGGCCCAGGTGCCCGGGACGAACCCCTGGGATTACTGTCGGTAATTACACCGTTTGCTAATCACCCGTTACCTGATTGACGACATATAGGCAACCACTGTTACAACATCTGTCAAAACCACTCAGTTACATCAATACATATGTGTTAATACTATCACAGCAGGATGCTGAAACGATAATGCAATTAAAAATAATTAAAATAAATTGAGCAACTAATACTGTACATTAACTCAGTTTCGTTTTACTGATGCTGCAACAGGACTGGTCGTGTGTACAGTCGCAGTTTAAGAGGAATATACAGTATGAGGTTACATTTTATTGTATATACAGGAAGTGGAGGAACACGTTAATTTCACCCACATCACTTAGATTCCTGAGTCAAGTACCACTCGACGCACCTCAACACACCACTAGACACGCTGTACTTACGCCACCACCACCTCAACACACCGCTAAACCACAACAAGACGCGCCACAACGCACCTCTTTTACCACTACTACTAAGCAACCGTCCTGTTAGTACACCACAACCAGTCCACACACCTAGGGTGCTGGAGCAACTTCCTACGTTTAACAGTACAGTGTGCAAATTACTGAACCACAACACAAATGTTCACAGCCTCTCCCTCCATTCAGTAACTCTGAAATGAAGTTCACTACTACCTGTATCCAGACGGTCACTCAGTATGACGTAAAGTACACCTCTTCAACATCAATATGAACAACAATCTATTCTATCCTATTGGCTCATCTTTCTCGTTCCATTGTTTGAGGGGGTAGTTGGCTGCCTATAGCTCGCGTTAATTCACAATGGAAAACTTCTGCCGTGCGTGAACCAGCAGCAGCGACGCCGACCCGCCTCACCTCTGACACAAGACGAAAAGGAAAGTAAGCATGTGAAGGGAGACAGCCTGAGGGGTCCTGCCGCTTCACCCGAAATATTCCTTTATTTAACTCCTCACTCCCGCCTTACACCCCCCCCCCTCCCTCCTTCTTCGTGCTATTTTCTCTTGTTTTAACCTTGCACCTCTCACCCACCTCACTGGAAATTCTTAAACACAGTGAGGGAGTTTTAGCATGACGAATAAACTACTGTTATCTTAAACTCCATTATTACACGGACAGAAATACGAGTAGACAGGTAAGAAAGACAGGTGTACATTAATCCCATCCCACCTTCCGTCCAGTTAGGTATATAAAGGTAGATAATTAAGGATAAAGCCGTCTCGAGCAACAGCAGTGAGACAATACCAGAGAGTTGGATCCTTGTACAACGCCCTCCCTCCGTCTCCCGCCGTCAGAGGATGCGTGTCACATCACTCGTGGGCCGCTAGGGAGAGGGAAGAGTCTGTCCTGCCGCTATACCAACACAACGAAAGAAGAGACAAAACGTGACGCGCCTGGAAACTATGAGAGGGGAGGAAGGAAGAGGGCAGGGAAGAGTGAGAGGGCAGGAAGAAGTGAGAGGGTGAAGGACAGAGAGGAGAGGAAGGAGTGAGAGGGTAGGAAGGAGTAAGGAGGGAATAAGAGAAAAGGGGAGGAAGGAGAATGTGTACGTTTCAACATGATAGAAGACCGCAGCTGAGTAAGATAAAAGAATCCTGGGTACAAACACAAGAGAGGGGCGTGAGACTCAACCAAAGCCAGAGAGGGTCCTGGGGGCTGGTAACCACAGCAGCGAGTATGGCCACATGTGCAGGGTGTGTTATACTTCATGGCTGACCTGACGTGTTAATATACCCCAGACCTGTGTGGCTGTGTTAAGAGAGTACAGGCGTGGCAGGACCAGTGTGGATGTACGCCATGTTAGGTTAGGTTGGGTTATGTTAGGTTAAAGTTTTATAACGGTGGTCAGTGTGAACGACTCTTCTGTACCTCCTCCCACACACTCACCATGCATGTGTGTGTGTGCATTTATATCACCGCACACATGGCCACACTAGTAGTTAGAACATAGCCAAGACACAGGGGAGGCTTGCAGGTTGGTACACACACATGACTGAAGTTATTCCGTGGAAAGACTCGTAATGGAGTGACGTAGGCACGGGTCATCTGCATAATATTATTCAGCCTTCGTCAAAGAAGCATAAAATTACTATCACAAGACTGATAAAAAAATCAACCGAAATGAGTAAATAAAGAATCAAGAGAGTTTAATAGCAGGCATTATCATCCTCAGAATATGATCACAAATTAATTTGTAATAACTCATATTAAAAGACTCGGAAATATCGACCATCAGGGGACACTTTTAGTTCCTGAAACACGGGGAGGAAATACCTGCACTGTAACGCGTCCATTTATTTATTTTAAAAATTGGTAAATGAATCAGCGTCGAGCGTTTAACGAGGAGGACGACCAACATGAGACAGACGCGGCAGCACAAGTCACCTGATATCAAGTGGTTAAGTTGACCACCATTAAGTTAACTGTTTTACTGTAACTACCTGGAGGCTGGAGCTGCTGTTGTCGGCGTGTTGCAGGTCCTTATTGGGGGCGTGGTTGTAGCCCAGGTCATGGTTGTGGGTGTTGTTGTAGCCCAGGTCATGGTTGTGGGTGTTGTTGTAGCCCAGGTCATGGTTGTGGGTGTTGTTGTAGCCCAGGTCATGGTTGTGAGTGTTGTTGTAGCCCAGGTCATGCGTGATGGCATTGTTGTAGCCAAGGTCATGGGCGGTGGTGCAGCCTAGGTCATGGGCGTGGGCGTGGTGGTGATGGTCGTCAGGAAGGTGCTCGTGGATGCCCAGCTGGAGGCGACTCTCATGGTGCCACGAGTGAGCGAGCGGGCGTGATCGCCTTCTCTCTAAACACGCCCACGCCCGCACCCATCCACAGTCACACTCGTCGAGTCCGTCCTCTTCTCCCTTTTCGCTCTGGGCCACCCAGGTGCACGTGACGCACTGCACTGCTCGCCACGCCCATGCGCGGTACATGCTGCTGCCCGCACGCCCACCATACCCAACGCCCCCACCACTCAGGCGGGGCGCGGTCGGGGATACCCTTCCACACTCAGTAACACACTCTTATCTTGGCCTAAACACACACGGTTTCCGTCAGGAAGACATTCTCCAAGATCTCACACTTACTCGAATCAAACTGATACTTCACAGGGTAGAAATAGTGTCAGCTGCGGGAAGAGCAACAAGATAAGCCTACCACACGTGAGGCACTAGGGACTATATTGTCCTTATGCGCGGTACCCTACACATCATGACGTCTCGCTTGGCACACCACGACCGGTCGGGACGCCAGCTGCCACGTCACGAATCAAAACAACGGTACAAGACCCCTCCCCCCCACGAGTCCACGCAACAACCCCCGTCTCTCACCAGGTATAGGCACTAGTCACAGCACCACAGACAACCACTACACCACAACCACCACTGACACAATACTGTATACCGGAACCTTTCGTTTACTCTGTTCTCAGTGTTTACGTCAACAGGAAACAGCATGACACGTTTCCAAGTGGCCAGAAGGCGAGGCCACAATCACCCTCACCCTGTGTCGCATTTTTTACTTTTTTCTTTATTTTGAGAGAGAGAGAGAGAGAGAGAGAGAGAGAGAGAGAGATCTATCACTGACTACACTCATCACACACACCATATCTTATAACCCTGACATCCCCCTTATCTCACAGGTGACACCATAACCACATGTCCTAAATCTTACCCCCGTGTCCCCACATAATATACGTCACTATGTCTTCAGGCCCTCGATGGTGATAAGTAGATAACCTACTTCCTCGCTATATCATAGACGTTTCCTATAATCTTCATTCACAGCCAGACTGATACGTGTCCCGATGTTTTTTTTTTTTATGCTCGGACACGTACGATCAAAGTCGCGTGTCCTAAATATACAATTACTGCATGAGGTCAATTCCAACCATGCCCTACTTCAGGTCAGGTGTTATAGTTTGTGCCTATGTCTAAACGTGGTGTGTCCATGTCCTAAAGCTTGTAGGGCCATACCATGTCCTTAACCCCGTGTGGTCACAGGCATATTCTAAACCACATATCTAGGACCATATACATTAAACCACACCCATGTCCTACGCTCGGTCTATTACACCACACCCACGACCTTCACCTAACAAGTACTATTCAGATAAGTCCGGACTTGTCCTCAATATTCATATACAAGGTGATCAACAAGTGACTATGCACCTGTAATAACAAGTACGTGGCTCCTTGTATTGTCTACCTTGTTCTATTGACAGTAAACTTTGGAAATAATCACATTAAATCTTACAAGTAGCTACCGTACCCAATATATACCGTCAGGAGAACAAAAGGTATAGAACAACGTAGGTATATTCAAGGAGGAAGTGTAGTGTTTGTTTACTATAGGTGCACAGGGACTTTTCGATCGACCACCTCGTATCAAACGCTACACCTTGTCATCCCAGTTACTTCATCCTACCCCTCTTTCCTTACCCCACCTCATCCCCTTCTTAAATCCAGTCAGATGTACTCTCTTAATCCAGTCAGCTGTACAGCCTTAATCCAATTAGATGCACTCCCTTAATCCAGTCAGATGTTCACTTCACTTCAGTCAAGTCAACTCCAGTTAATCCATTCTATTCCAGTGACTCCAAAGCTTCCACGAACAGCCACACTAAGGATGCAATTCGTTCATCAGACAAAACCACATCCTGACAAATGTTAACGCAACCCATTTTAACCTCATGGATAAAAATAACGATAGAGACAAAAGAGAGACACACACACACACACACACACACACACACAGAAAAAATAAAGTCAGGTTTGGAATTTGTTTGTTTATTTGAATTTTTGGTGTTGTTAATTTAGGGTTAACAATTTAGCATTATTCCTGGATGTGTGTGTGTGTGTGTGTGTGTGTGCCGTCACCAAACAATATCCGCCTTCATTTACACACAATACACACGTCAGACTTCAATGTTCTTTCTTATTCACAACACCAAGTTAAGAATGCACTTTTTTTTCGATAACCGGAACACCTGAAGTGATCCCGATCCTTTATCTACTCTTTTCCTACACAACACCTCCATGGCCGGTGACTTCCTGCACGGCTGAGCAAATTATAAAGTCAATTTTGTCATGTCACTCGGGTGCCGCAGCTATATTCCTGTCCACCATGCAACTGTCTGTCCAGTGGTGGCTCGCCGCTGCAATCACGCTCGCCGCCACAGTCCTCAACCAAGTCTGTGTTTTTTTTCTCCCTCAGATATATCAATCTTCAACACGCCACCAACACAATCACTCTTTCCCCAGGATGACTCTTCCATCACTACAAGTACACGTTACCCCCGAGTCATCCACTAACACCTGGTAACCTGTACTTCTCACTGTCACCCTCTTTATGGAATTAATGTGGAAAAGTGCACCACATACGGGAGCTGTTTCCACCCTAGACACCGCCCTCCCCTAAGAGCACCAGCAGCTCAGCACTCGTCAATCACGCCTCTGTGGGCTGTCTTTTTTATGTGGTTGAAGGTACAGCACACCACAACACTAGCACCAGCCTCCTGTACCCCCGTGTTGGTACTTCAGCTCCACCACACCTGGGCATATCACACACACACACCCTTCCCAGAGGCTCTTAACTTTGTTTATCACGATATCACTCAACTTTCTGACAACAACCACCGCTACCCGCACTATCACTCACAGCCACAACTTCACCACTATGCTCCCTCTCGGTGTTGATGCAGTAAAGCCACTCTCAATATTGTTCAGTACAAGTTACGGCCCGAACGAGCGATAAGCGAAGGGACAAACGTCAAGAACTCGTGTCGGTGCGTCTGTCTCCTAGCACGGATCAGCTGATACTGAGGTCCGGACGGGACGGGGTACTACTTCAACCCTCGCTGCCACACACACAAACACACTCACACGCGCGTCTACACATATCCTCACGACCGTGTACACCTGTCAAATGGTTGTTTATCTTTCTGTAGGAAGAAACGACATTCAGGGTATAGGTTCTGATTCCTTATAGTAAAAACTAATCAAATAAAAACACTCACCTCAAAAATCACAGAAAGTTGGCGACCCGCACTTGCCGCCTCCCTGCCACATCACTCATGACACTCAAAGCGGCAACAGCCAATAACAACAAGCCAGTGGTACCTATGGTATCCTTAGTCCACCAATCAGAGCAACATACCTTGACGTCATGACTACTCAACCCAATCACCATCCAGGTTCAGTGACGCAATAACACCAACGTACCAATGAGGAAGACGGAACTATTAAACCAGTGAAAAAGTGGAGTATAAACGGAAATTATTTACACCACAGCGTCGCCCCGAGGCCCCAACCAAAGCCACAAACTATTTAGTAAAATGGCAGAGAGAAAAATTGGGTGGTTCATATTGTGACCTGACCAGCATACTGTAGGTGAGAAGGGGGGGGTGGGGCAAGAGGTAGGGGGGACACGGAGGGGGAAATATACACTAAACACGGCATAGTGACGTAGGAAAGTAATATTCAATAGTGTGTGTGTGTGTGTCAACATTGCGGCTGACTGCATGTAATTCCCGTCAAGGTGTCAATACATATGTGTCATTATTATGGTGTCAAATGATATTGACCTATATGGTGTTATGTGGTCGTGTTCCAGGTGTCATCAAGTGGTCGTGGGTGAAGGTCGTGCACGCAGCTCATTCATCTTGGTTAAAGACTCTCCCCCACCCCCCTACGACGTTCCCAACCTCCCACCTCCCCCCGACGTCCCCAACCCCCACCACGACCCCAACCCCCCCCACCTCCCCGACGTCCCCAACCCCACCACGACCCCAACCTCCCCCCACCTCCCCACGACGTCCCCAACCCTCTCCCACCCCGACGTCCTCAACCCCCCACCACGTCCCCAACACTCCCCGCCCCAACCTCCACCTCACCCACTCCGTCTGGTCACACCTCCCAACCAGAGCAGTAAGACTTACCAGCTTATCACGTGTTTCCTGGTTTATACTTGATAAAACACACACACACACACACACACACTGGATTAAAGACGGGTGGCTGTAGAGGCAACTAGTGTACTGAAACGTTTGAAAGTTTATCATTTGTTATGCGGTCTTCAGAAGATCAGATTTTGGGGGGTGTTGTGTGGGTGTTGCCGGGGTCAACTGGGTGGTTATGCGTCACTGTTACTGTCCACTAAACACTAAGTCAACGCTTCCTAGGTGACTATATGTGTCATCACGTTACCAGAGGATAAAAATACACAGGCAGTCTCACCTCCATGATTGGGATATACTTGTACAGGATTAGCTATAGCCTGAGCGACTCGATGATTCATGTGTATTTATATCGACGTGACAAATCCGCGTATGAGCACCTGATGTGTTGGTCTCTATCTATACACATTAACTTGTTCCTTTCTCACCTCACCAGCTGGAGGAGGAAGAGACGTGCCGTGAAGACTTGAGGTACACTTTTTGGGTGACCTTAGACGTCAATAGTTTTTCGTGTGTTGCGGTAAGTGACGGGACGTGTCGGTATGGACGGCGGTGGGGGGGCGTGAGGGACCCATGAGAGACACGTGTTTACCTGGCGTCGGTTCCAAAGGGAGCCTGTCTTCCTCTGGTAAATGTTGGTCTAGTGGGTTTGATCAGACCAAATGATACCCCAGCTGTGTGTGTTTAGGTGTACTTGTGGTGACGTTATGGTGTATGATGCTTCTTATGGTGTGTTTACAAGTGGTCGTAGTGACTTGTGGGGGCGTGCTACCTACCTCTTCCTCTGTGTGTTTACTACAGTGATACGGTGGCGGTGGTGGTGCCGGTAGGGTCAGTTAGCACCCAGCACAAACACCACCTCACTGCCCCCACCTGATAAACCAACTAGACCTCTCCTCCTCCTCCCTCAACGCCTCCACATCCCAACCATACACATTCCCGGTGTCACCAAAGTACCGAATAGACGTGTGTGTACCGTGAGATGGAGACAGTGTTGGGTAGATGACACAAGGCTCGCTCTAACACACAACCCCATGACATTTCTTACTTCCTCTACCACACCACGACAATCGCAGCTTATCTTAGTGTGGAAAAGTGCTTATGTGTCAACAACAAGCGCGCGCGAACACAAACACACTGTGGCAACAAGAAGAAACTATACCCCGCCCCTTCTTCCTTCAGAGCCCCCAACCTCCACCTTCACTTGGGTTAACACCGTCCCTTCACCCACCTGCACCACCACGATCATCCCCTTCACCCACCTTCGCCCATCCCACCACCCTCACCCACCTGCACCTCAGTTACGCCGGGGACCTTGAAAGGGAAACGCCAATACATCACTCACTACAGTCTCACGCCATCAATCACTACAGTCTCACGCCATCTAGCCACATCCTCCTGCACCGACTAGCTGGCTCACGGGAAATAAACTAACTGGCGAGGAGGTGAGTACGCCGCGTCAACACCTAGTACCTGCGTCAACACCTAGTACGCCGCGTCAACACCTAGTACCCGCCCATTATAAAACCTGAAAAAGGTGGCCCAGGTGACTCTCTCTCCTTGATGCCACTAGTTCTTGTTGCTGGGGTGATGTAGGTGATTCGTAGGTGAAGGTGGTGGTAGAGGGGGCGGTGCAGCTCTAGGAGGCAGTAAGGCAGGAGCGTGCGCGCACACACACACACACCTTAAAAGTATGAGCGAAATGAGGAAGAAAGAAAAGAGAAAGGCGGAGAAAACGGGTACGAGAGAGAGAGAGAGGGAGAGAGAGAGAGAGAGAGAGACGCAGCATTACCTTGAATCAAAACAAGATAACAACACTGTGACACAAACCCACTACGACATGGCTGTGTGTGACGCAACAGGAAAACGAAAAACAAAACAGAAGAAACAAAACAAGGAAGATGAAAAAATTAAGAGAATGACAATACAGATCTTTGGTGTTAAAAGGTGTGATAAGACAGGAGGAGGAGGAAGAGAGAGGAGAGCTGACAAAACACACCAACCTTGAGAGAGAGAGAGAGAGGGGTTAAAGGGTAAGAAAGGTGGAAGGCTGAAGGGAAAGAGAGAGGGGTGACGGAAGAGACGGGGGTGGGTGGGGGAAGGAGGAGGAGGCGGTCGCTCACAGGTGCCAGGAGGGAGGAGGTGTGTAGGTGGGGGTGGGGGGTGCCAGGAAGAGATAGGGAAACAGGAGAAGGTGAAAGTTGAAAGTTGAATGTTGACAAGATAACCAGTTGTTGAAGATGGTGGTGATGATAAGGAGGAGGAAGAGGAGAAGAAGGAGGAGGAGGAAGAAGAAGGAGGAGGAAGAAGAGGAGGAAGGAGGAGGATGAAGAGAGGAGGAGGGAGGAGGAGAAAGGGTTAGGACGCACAGACTTAAATAACAATACACGGAATGATGATAGTGATGATGTCAGGAGGTCTGGTGACACTTATTTGCACCACCACCATCACCCCCCCCCTCTCTCTCTCTCCCACCCAAGTGAGACAAAACCTTCCAAAGACTCTCTGAGAGAGAGAGAGTAAAAGTAAACACGATCAGACCTCCCTCCACCACCAGACACTCCCTCCACCACCAGACACACCACACCACCCTCCCCTACACCACCAGACACTCCCCTAGACACACCACCAGACACACCACCAGACACTCCCCTCCACCACCCTCCTCTCCACCACCAGACCTCCCCCACCACCAGACACTCCTCTACACCACCTCCCTACACCACCAGACACTCCCCTACACCACCAGACACTCCCCTACACCCCCAGACACTCCTCTACACCACCAGACACTCCCCTACACCACCAGACACTCCCCTACACCCCCAGACACTCCTCTACACCACCAGACACTCCCCTACACCACCAGACACTCCCCCACACCACCAGACATTCCCCTACACCACCAGACACTCCCCCACACCACCAGGAGTCGACAGTAGCATCAACATATACCAGTCAGGATCCGGTCTATACCAGTAAGTTGATAAAAAAATGGACGGGTACATCTGAACAGGACACAACTGGTCGAGGCTCTGTGTCCCGGGTGCTAGGGCGGCAGTTGTGTTAGCCAGAATGTTCCTCCCAACACAACGGTCAGTTCACACTAATTTATATCATTAGTGTAAGGAGCGTGACGATGGTGAGTGTACTTAGTAATAGTGTGAGTCATGTGGTAGCTAGGTGGGTGGGTGGGTCAGGCCAGCTGGGACCAGTGACGCCAACACACCCCATAGCCACCTACCCTGTCATCACCTATTACCATGAATCAGGCCACCATCTCTTACTACCATCAACCACCACCTACTATAATAAGCCAGTCATACTCCTGCCAGGGACATCAATGTCAGTGAGGGTGAAGGTGTGCCAGGCCCTAACTTACCTTGACGATGATAGGGAGATAGTGATGCTGATAGTGAGGCGTGTGATAGTGTGATTGAGGCCATGAGAGAGAGAGAGAGAGAGAGAGAGAGAGTTGTGCGAAGAATGGGCAGTGAGGACAAACATGATAAGACAAGGTAAAGGTGCTAATGGTGTGTGTTTGATAAAGGGGCGTCAGTGGTAGTGTGGTGACATGAGTTTGAGGGCAGTAACACACACACACACACAAACGTCACCAGCACTCTCCTCCACCCACACATTCGAGTCCACACACCGATTTAGCAACTAGGTAAAAAAAAATCCTGAAGGTGAAGAGACGAACCTTCTTCCCCTTCTACAGTCTCACATACCTGGAGGTGAGACGTGACTACCGAACACCTCCTCTGCTCCAGTAATTCATATTAAAAAGGGCATAATGGCAGTTGGGTGTGAGGAAGGTCAAGAGTTCTGGATCCCACGCGAGCACAGTGAGTTGATGGCACCATGTATGTATGTATACCCTCTCCACCCCACCACCTTCCCCCAACATGATCCTGACTGACTGGTTCTCCTCCCTCCCCCATTCCCCCCCCTACACCACCTCCCGCCTCCTCCACCATTAACCCACACTCCCACCCTCTAACCTATACACTCCTTCCCCCACACCAACCCACCTTCCCTCACCCCTAACTAACACTCCCTCCACCTCTTCCCCCACACCAACCCGCCTTCCCCCAGACTATAGTGTAGGACGTGCAGCCCCCCCCCCCACACGTCCGAATTGTGGGCCCAATTTTGTGGTGGGAGTGAATGAGAACCAAACAATAGCGTGGAAACTTTTTTTTCTTTACAACTTCACCTGCGCACCACCTCAACCTTCTCGAGCTGCTCACACGACCCTCAGATCAACCAGGTTGTTTTGAAACAACCATAAAAATCCCCTTATATAATACGTAAGACAACCCAAGGATATTACACTCAACCAAAGAAATTTACTGGATAACCCTATATAACCCAGACAACCAAATGATAAAGTCAAGACCCCCCCAAAAAGGCCATTCAACCAAAACAACACTCAATACCCCACTGTCCACGCAACCAAAATTTCACAGTCCTTAAGACAACCAAATCATTACGAACACCCACCAACTTTGTACACCAAGACAACTCGACATGTTTACCAGTCTAAGAACACCCCCACCCCCTCCCCTACCCCTACCACCTCCTCCCATACCCCTACCACCCCCAACCCCTCCACAACCCCCAATTATCCCATCACAGGAAGACCCAGACAACACAACAACACCGGGTTACTTCTACGTCCGCTGCCGCCAAGTCACTATCATGGGGAGGGAGTCGCGTAAGCCGACGACCCACCCATTAACCCACCCGCCCACCCATCAACATATCCACTCACCCACACACTCAGTTACCAACACACCCACCCACTACACCAGGCAAGGAACATGTAACACGAGAGAGCACTAGACCCCCTGATGTTGCTACCTCCCGGTGTCAACACGAGTACCCTGCTGTAGCTTCCGTTCCTATTGACGTCAATCTGGGACTTCATTTAATTTTTCTTCTTCCGTTGGTGAGGTCTCGTTAGTGAGGTCTCTTAACGTCATTCTTCTGCTCCTCGTTCACTAATGCTGACGTCAAACAGGGCCCCTCATGGCTGCCAAACCACACTCTTAACTCATACGTCTGCTACGACTCAGGAATCGCGATAGAATTATATAACGATAAATTAGAATGCAAGGAATATACGGGTGGTGGCGAGAGAGAGAGATGACACCCCCCCACTGATTACCATGTATTAGTCCTATGATAAAGTTATCTTAACCTCTAGAGTACGATGACAAACTCTTAACCCGTTGCATACGATGATGTATTTCCTTGAGTACGATAATACTGTACCGCAGGATGTTACGGAGTCGTACTCTGGAGGGGTTAAGGTGTCGTACTCTGGATGGTCAAGGTGTCGTACTCTGGGGGGTGTTATGGTGTCGCACTCTGTGATTAAGGTGTCCTTGATATAATGGACGTCCATCTCTGTACCATTCGTTAAATAGAGATCACCCACAGCGAGCATCATCCACACATGATTTACCTTACGAGGAAATATTTACATTACGAACCTTCGGAGAATCTAGCAATAAGACCTAAGAAAAGTAATGGATGATGAAAGAACAAACAAGAGAGAGAGAGAGTGAGAAAGTGAGAGGGGGTGACACAAATAGACTGTCCCGGAAACAATGCCAGAGGAATCATTATCATTATCACGGGCATTAACGCAACAGGAAGATGGTGACATTATGAGAGAGGGGGGGGGAGGGGTGACGGAGGTGGTGTTAGAAAGGAAGAGAAAGGGGATAGCTGCTGAGTGGAGGAGAGGGAGGTATTGGGAAGGATTTGGAGAGGGAAAGTCTATCTAGGAGGAGAAGAAGATATGTACTGTATGTGTGTGAGTACCCAAAGTAAGTCAAGAGGAGTGGGCACGTGAGTGGTGTGGGTGAGTGGGTGAGAGGTTTGGGTCAGGTGGTGGTGAGGAACAAGTGGTGTGTATGTGAGAGGTGTGTGTGTGTGTGTGTGAGAAAGGTGTGAGAACAGGTACAGGTGATACTCTTAGACCCGTGAGAATGTCCCAAAGAAGCAACACGATCCACCAAGGGACGAGACGGCCCTGATTCCTCACACTCGTCCCTCTTACCTCCTGAACGGGTCTGACGGCCAACACTCCCTTGGCCCAGTCCTACCAACTCCCTCCCTCTCTCACTCCCTCTCTCTCTCACTCCCTCCCTCTCTCACCTTCCTCTCTATGTCACACAACTACAGAATCATGCGGCCAAACATACACTCACCTAATCACTCTCACTCACCTACCCAACACACACACACACACACACACACACACACATTACAGCAACAACTTATGAACGAAGGAATTCCGGGTAAGTGGAGGTCCCGGAAGCAATGTGTATCAGACGAAGAGGAGGAAAAACAGTTCAAAATGAGAGAGAGAGAGAGCAGGCTTCCATCACGGGCTAAGTAAGTGCCAGTTGCGACACCCTTGTTTATCTCTGCTCCAGCTCACTCCCTGCTGCTACAATACCTACTGGAAGTATGTAGCTGATTCCTGTGCTGGTACTTCCCCCAGTGTACTACCGACCCTGTTGTTACAGTACACCTCAAACTCCTTTAGTCACAAGAGTACAAAGGCAAATGTACTTCTGTCGTAAACTCAGTAAATATGCAAAGCCTCTGAATGAGTGTGGCACGTTTAAGAGCTGTGCAGGCAACTGGGATAATAAACACAGCCTCCTTAGCTCTCGTGTACACAGGAGTAAATTACACAATATATTTATACAAACATCACGGCAAAACTGGTGTGTTGATTTTTTATTTAGCAACTGCCTCTTGTGCTGATAACCCCACACAGATCGGTAATAATGTTTTAATGGAAAATAAAATAAATTTAAATGTAGAGTAATATTATCACACAACATTTCAATTAGAGATGAAAACAACAGCGAAAAAAGACAATATATTATAGTTAGGCATAAAAATAAGAAAAAGAAAATGGTTCACGTCCATTTTCTTTTATGCGCTGATGAGTCGAGCTATAACAAAACTAACCTACATTATGGTAAGCCAGGTATCTGCGTCTGACGATAATATGACACATTTGATGCCCTAACTTGCTATAACATAAATCAAAGTAATACCTGTGGTAGGAGTATACCCATATCAGTTATAGCATAAATATTTATCATAAAAGTAAGGTGTCAAGGCCACGAGAAACAAAAATATTAATGTTGATTATAAAGAAGAGCAGACCTAAATGTTTACTATGTGTATTGGTTGACAGGATATCTGGTTACAGGCATCCTATGTTATTTATGTACCTGTGGATATCTTAATTATATAAACACTAAAGGTGTAAGGTATAGCAAGTGTTAAAATTCATAGTGGTGAGTGAAGCAAGTAGGGAGCAGCGCCACCACGTTACCTTGATGATGGGCGTGGAGTAGAGGTGCGCCTGGCAGGGGCAATCATGATGGTGAAGGCCACAGAAGGCATCCTCGTCCTCGTCCTCGAAGGCTGAGGGTGGGGGCAGGAGGCGCGGGCGTGGGCGTGAGCGCTTCCAGAGGGCGACGGCATAACCCAGTATTGCGTCGGCCAGGCCGCGCTGCACGGCCGCCCACGCCACGCGGTACATGTCCTTCCTCACCTCGTCCACTACTCCCTCACCAGGCACCCGCCAGTCATTGTGCCACCTCCTACTGCCGCCCACTACATGCTGCACCACACACACTCTCCTTGGACCGTCCACATACACCCACAAACCTCACTCTCTTCTTCCTTGTCTTATCACACTATCACACAGTAAATTTCTGGTCATTAATCTCTTATCTGGGATATTTTCACTCACTAGTTCTTTCCATTTCCATCACCACTTTCAAGATCGTCGACACAATGTCACTTTAAGGAAGAGTTCACTTATCTGAGTCACACCTCGGCAAGTTGTGTTTACCGGGTAAGGCTGAGTGAGAGCGGTGGGAGGTGTTGGTGTTGAGGCAGGTAGCTGACAAATGCCGCACTGGTCCTGCCTCACCAGTTGTGTGTCCGACGAGCTCGCTGATCCACACTACGAGCCAACCAGTGTAAATAGTCCTTTTCGGCGTCTCTTGAACTGCTGTAAATGTCACGCTGTAAAACCATCACCTGTTAAACTTACACGAACTTGGCGTAATTTTTTCCTCCATTCCCGATATCTCCATGACACCCCCTTCCCTTCCCTTCCCTCCCCCCTCTCTACTTCCACTGATTAGATACGTTTTCTTTCTTAAATCTCGCCAATATATTTTACGTTTTCCCTCGACCAATACTCAACCATAGATTTATTGACCCCCTTTGTCCTTGTTTCCCTCTCACGACTCCACGAATAGGACGACCCACCGAGGTATCTGGCGCCCGTAACAGCAATAACAATTTATCGGCCGGGAGATCAGTCGCTAGGTTGCCTCTATTGGGTCTTACATCTTGTCGGACACACTGTAAATTACCGAAAAAAAAAGGAAAATACGTGTAGAGAAAGATAGGAAAAGGAGGGGAAAAGAAAAGGTAAATGGGAAGAGGAGGATGAGAAGATAAAGGAGGGGGGGGGGGGAAGAATATAAAGAAGTAAAAAGAGAAGACCAAGAAAGAAAAACATTACTACAACACTCGAGGTAAAACTCTCACAGGCACTAGACCTCAACAAGGACCCACCTGAGACAGCATTAGTGTGAGAGTGAGTGTGTTGATTAATGCAGGTGACCCTCGCCCCAGTGCGTCAGGGAACACACACACTGGAGCCCCACCCCCAACACAGTGTCAAAAACCACAGCACTTTCCGCCCACCACCAACACCACTTCCTCCGCTACCACCCGCCGCCCCCACACATCCATAAAGGTATACAAGGAAGAAGAATCAAGTCCACGTGTTGTACTGCTGATGTTGCCGGCTTGACCATCACCACCACCACCACATCGGCGCCACTACTACCACCCTCACTACCACCACCCCAACCACCCAACCTCCCCGGCGCCACAACGCTAAAACGGTGAGCCAAGAACAACACCATCACTACCCACACCTCACTTACACCCCGGGCGTCCCTCACTGCCAACACGCAGGTTATTACAAGCACAACCTCCTCCTTCAGGTAAAATAAACTCTCTGGGTGCTCCCGGCCTTACGTTTCAACACAATATTTTTTTCTCTTTCCTTCTCTCCGTTTTTCTGTTTGCATTCCAACTCTTTATTTTAGTCACTGGAATAAATTAGAATTCACCATTAGGTTACCATTATTATTAGGTCATTTTAAGATTTATTTATTTTTTAATTTGTAACTTGTTATTTTGATCCTGGTGTGTGTGTGTGTGTGTGTGTGTGTGTGTGTGTGGTGGCGAGGCTCCCTGGATTAAATATATCACAACACACTATACTGGAGCGAGCCCCGGGGGATATTTACAGCACCAACACACACTTTTCTCTCAACCTATCAGGGCAGATCATTAAGTGGCCAGCGTAGCAACAGTCCACACAATTAACAAGACAAATTGTAGCGTTTGTGGCGCGGGAGAGGTAGTGTTGGCAGACCCACAGTAGGTGAGTGTTGCCCTGACGACCACACACACACACACATCTCACCACGTGTGTGTGTGTGGTGCCCAAGGAGGATTGGCGAGGGTGCAAGGGAAGGGAATAATGAGCTCCTCTTTTCTCCAGGACAGTGAGGACCAGTCAGTTACACAAGCTACCACCACCGCCACTACTACCGGTAAACAAGGGCCCACTCCACCACTCTATATATATATACTACCAACCACCAACACAACCACCACAATGTCAGTACCACAAAGGCAATTAAAACAAAAAAACAAAACAAGCTGACTGCGTACACTGTTCCTTCACCACTACAGTCAATAACTCTCTATCATTTAGGTAAAACTTTCCACGAACGTCTTGAGGAGTTCTTTGACCAACCAGGAGCTGTGAGGGGTTACTGGTGGGCTGGTTAACTGCACACAACAACAGTCTGGTTGATCCGCGGCTGTCACTTAAGAAGCTGCTCTCTCTCTCTCTCTCTCTCTCTCTCTCTCTCTCTCTCTCTCTCTCATGTAGATACTGCAGTGGGAGGGATGGCCCTAGCTGAATGGCTCATCCAGGAAACCAATAACACAACACGGCTGCACTCGATCTAACCTAACCTAACCTTTTGACCTCCAAGTAAACAAAGAAGCTATAGGGTGTGTATGTGTGTGTGTGTATGTGTGTGTATGTGTGTGTGTGTATGTGTGTATGTGTGTGTGTGTATGTGTGTGTGTGTGTGTGTGTACTCGACTATGACACATAAAGCAAACATTCATTCAGTCAGTCAGTCAGGCAGGATGGATGGAGGGAGGGAGGGAAGGCAGACGGGCCAGGTGGCAGAGTGCTAGGCAGACAAGGCAGGCATGGTGTGAGGGCAGCTGAGTGGGCAGGAGAGGGAGGGGGGGCAGAAGGGCACGGTGCTAAGGACCTTGAGGGCCGGACACAGCAGCGGTGCCCCACACTAAGGCCGGTAAACACCACTGACCTTCACCACCATAACATCAACACACCGCCACCATTACTCACAACCTCGTGTACACAGCCCTATACCCTTCCGTGTTGTGTCCGGCGGAGTGTTGTGAGTGTAGGGGGTGTTGTTGTGAAGGTTGGGTGTGTTATTGTGGGTGTAGAAGATGTTGTGTGGGTGTAGGGGCGGTGTTGTTGTGGGTGTAGGGGGTGTTGTTGTGAGTGTAGGGGGGTGTTGTTGTGGTGTAGATGATGTTGTTGTGAGTGTAGGGGGTGTTGTTGTAAGGGGAGGGTGTGGTCCCCGTATGAAAAAGGAGGGAGAGAGTGTGTGGAGCAAGAGGGGAGGGAGGAGGGAGGTGCCTGCTAGTGGAATACGTAGCCCGCAGCAGCAGGGCAACAGGCAAGCGGTCAAGTGGGTCGCATACAAAGTTGATTTCCTGCACCTCTGACTGTCTACCCGCACGCCAGACCACCCGTCACTGCCACCCCCACCTCACACACTAACCCCACATCTCCACCACTACACTACGCAACACCTTCGTCCACAACACCCACCGCTACACTTCTTCACGTCAGTACACCAGTTCTCACTACACAAACCTATCTCCACAAACCTAACCTACACCCCAGACCCACCACAACACCACCTCACCGCCCGCTACACCTCTCGTTCACCCCGGGGGCAACACACTCATGTTGGCGCGTCGCACCTTCATTCACCTTCACCCACCTGCTGGAGGGCTGGGGGGGGAGGGGGTGGGGGTTAGGGTTAAGACGAGGAGGAGGAGGAGAGGAAGGTGAAGGGATAAGTGGTTTATATGATAGAAGGTATAGATTGGGTAGGTGGGAGGCAGGTAGGTGGGTGGGAGGCAGGTAGGTGGGTGGGAGGCAGGTAGGTGGGTGGGAGGCAGGTAGGTAGGTGGGAGACAGGTAAGTGGGTGGGGTCAAAGTGGTTGGGAGAAAGAAGTGGACAGAGGTATCAGAGTGGGTAGGTGGGAGGGAGGAGGAAGGTAATACTAGGTGGAGGTGGACCCTGGAGGCAAGCACTGAAGCTGACCTAGGGCCTGTTACAGCGGTCTGACTTCTCCCCTCCTGACCTGACCTGACCTCTACAAAACTCTCACCAGATTCTCGTTCTTGGAGGAAAAGTATAAGTATTTATAGTAGTAAACACACAGGTACGCCATATTTCGAGGTACGTAGTGGTAAGAGGTACAGACACGGGCGGAAGAGGTGGAGCTGGAGTGGTCTACCTGTGGCCTCGGGTGGACAGGTGAGAGTCCATTACGATACCTGCTGACAAGAGAGGCGCCCCACACCTGTCTCCTCTCGCCCCCGTCGCCATCTCTCTCTCTCTCTCTCTCTCTCTCTCTCTCTCTCTCTCTCTCTCCACGGCCACAGTATGGTAAAAATGGCCTCGTCGGTGTAAAAAAATATGTAGATTATAGGTGGTAGAGAGATGACCAGAGGCAGTGTAGCACCCGACTCAGGCCTTGTGTGGACGGCTAGCAGAACGAGTGTCTGCCCCACCCACCCACCCCACTACTGGCTCACTACTGCCTAACCTGAATGGATGAGAAGACATGCAGTAGAATGGTAGTGTGGCGGGTGAAACTAAGTGACTGATCGACGTACAAGAGGCCAGACCCAACACGCACGGACACAGGTGGAAAACATATTAATGGGAGTAATAATCCAAAGGCATTCACATTCTACCCAACGGAATGTGACAGGTCTGAGGATTGCATGTGTGCCAAGGTAAACCAGGTGTCGGAAGGTCTGGAGACTAATTAAAGAAATACCCACAACTGGATGAACATAAGAACACAAGATAATCGGAAAAGAACACAAGATAATTTGACAAGACCACAAGATAATCGGACAAGAGCACAAAATCGGACAAGAACACAAGCTAATCGGACAAGAACACAAGATAATCGGACAGAACACAAAATAATCGGACAAAAACACAAGATAATCGGAAAAGAACAAAAAATCGGACAAGATACTGTCTGTATCATGAGGTCGTTTAACATGATATTACCCAATTGGTGTTAAGAGAGAGGAAGAGCTAGAGGGTGAGGCAGGTTACTTTCTCGGCATGATACACTTGATCAGCCAAGCAGTGTCGGGTGAATTGTGTGCCTGCGGGGCCGTCTGTAAGTAAGAACAGTCCAGTTGATCCATGCGCGTGATACACCTCACCTCAACCACGGGATCATCTCTTGTGTTTTCATTTTCCTAGTTTCCCCTCCCTCCTTCCCCCCCTTCAAGTCCTCCTCCATTCCTACTTTCCCCTCTCCTCTTCTCTCCTCTTCTACTTCCTCCTCCCCCCCTCCTCTCCTACTTCCCCCCTCCTCCTCCATTCACACTTCCCCTCTCTAGTCCTCCTCGTTCCTTTCTTACCCACTTCCTCCCCTTTCCTTCTCCCCCCTCGTCCTCAGTATGTCGACCATCTCCTCTCCCGAAGACAAACAGGAACCCCCATCCTGAATGTCCTACAATACAAGGGAGAAAAAAGTTGTGGAGTAGTCAGCGTCCTGCGGGTTAAATACGGATGTTGTGGGACCTTGATACTGCTCGCTCTCTCTCTCTCTCTCCAGGCAGTGATTGCTAACTGTGTCTCTCTCCCTTTATCCTATCCCTCCTTCACCTTTACCCAGCCACCCAACCCACCCTCACCACTCCAAACACGCCACCCAGCCACAGGCCAGGCCCAACCTGGTGGTGATCAAAATAACGAGAAAAAACTGTCTAATACCTGATCTAACCTTGTGTATTTGAAGCCTCGACTCTGATGATGAAGAAACACACAATATAAAGATTAACTCAACACACACACACACACACACACACAGGTTCGAATGTTGGTATTTTATGTGATTTTATTATAAGGTATTTATAGCTCAAGGAAGAGGGAGGAGGGGGAGGGGGAGGGAGGAGGAAGGAGGAAGAATGAAGTGGGGAAAGGAGAAAAACCAAAAGTAAAAATGATATAAAGACCGGACGTCACCCTCTCTAGCCTTATCACGGGTTATTCTTAAATGTCCTCTACTAACGGCTTATCCAGGGAGGGAGAGGAGAGGGGGGGAGACACGTGAAGAAGAACTAGGGACGTGACATATAACACGAGTTCCGTTCATCACACCGCCCACTACTTCCTTATCGTTACTATCCGGTGTTCCAATGTTGTGTGTGTGTGTGTGTGTGTGTGTGAGTTCAATATGATTTGTCTTGAGAGCAACGGACAGGTAAGGCAACGGTCAACAAGAAAGACAACAAACGTGACCCAGCCCACACCTGTACTGCAGCGAAGGGAAATTACGTCATTCAGGCCGTGACATCATACACTTGATGACGTAGGTAGGCAGTATTTCCAGGTAGCTTATTCCCTTCCCTCTCTGGGGCAGGGGGGGGGGCTGGAGGAAGGAGTCGGGTGGAGGGAAGAATGGGGGGTGGGGGGATGGGAGAGAGAGATGAAGGAAGGGATGGGAGGGAGGGAGAATGGGTGGGATGGGGGAGGAGGGATAGGAAGGAGTGGTTTGGGTCGTGGAAATCAATCTCTGCGGCGCGTACCACAATATCACCACACCATGAGGGGGGTGTGAGGTGGGGTGGAAGTAGGGTGAGGGGAGGGGTGAGGGGGGTTGAAGGAGGGGGTAAGGAGGAGGAAGAGTATCTGGATATTCTCTTATCTTCCTCATCCTCACAACTTCCCCTGATATATTTTTTTCTCAATATAATTCCTGTCTTGATTTTTTACCTACTAGAGATCTATCTATCTATCTGTCTGTCTGTCTGTCTGTCTGTCTGTCTGTCTGTATGTCTGTCTTCTCACAACCAACACAGGCCACACACACACACGTAACCTTAACTCATCCCTAAAAAAAAAAAATATATTTCGCCACACCATTACTTCATCTACTTATTTCTCATTAAAATAGTTTCTCACTACTCATTAGCATTATTTCTCATTTCCTATCTGCTTACTCACGTTCATTATCACTGTCGCCTCTCTCCTCATCCGGTTAGTCAAGTGCATTGTTACTTCACTACTGTGTGAGAGAGAGAGAGAGAGAGAGAGAGAGAGAGAGAGAGAGAGAGAGAGAGAGAGAGAGAGAGAGAGAGAGAGAGAGAGAGCTTTTACAACGGCAATAAACCACTTCCTTATCTCCTGCCAATAAGGAATTTCATAAAGCGGCGGAGGAGGAGGAGGGGGAAGAGAAGAGGGGGGAGGAGGAGGAAGAAGAAGAGGAAGAGGAGGAGGAGGATCATCATCAAAGATTCCTCCAGTCTAATTTCCCAGACAAGGATACAGTAGAGTCTCAGCGTAACTAAGCGGCCATTTTGTTCCACCATTGTATCTTCACTATTAAGCTTCCGTAATTCTGAACTGTACAGGTGCTGACGATGTAATAAAGCTTTGGAACTTAAATATCCGCTAACATTTTTTTAAAGCTTGAATCTTAAATAGTTGCTGACGACTTAAAAGCTGATAACCCATTAAGCTGACAACGACTTAAAATCTGGCCAACGCATTAAGCTGACGACGACTTACAAGTGACAACGCATTAAGCTGACGACGACTTAAAAGCAGACGACGACTTAAAAGCTGACAACGCATTAAACTGACGACGCCGCCGCTGTTCTGGACCCCTAAATTTATTACGACGAAAAAATTTGGCGTAACGAGAAAGAAAAGTTTTAATCACATTCACACAGTTTTACAGTAAATTTACCCTCACGACAAGTGCCTCGTTGAACGTATACTATTGTCGTACACCCCCCTCGTTATACGTTCAGTACATCTACCTCGTTAAACGTATACCTTTATCGTAAACCCTCCTCGTTATACGTATGCCTATACCTCGTTAAACGCGTATCATTGTCGTAAACACTCCTCACTGAACATATACCATTGTCGTTAAACCTTCTCGTTAGGCATTTTATATGAGTTTGTTTAGCAGATTATCGTTCGTTTTTTGTTTCGTTTTTGTTATGATTTTATTATCTTAAACGTAACATAACTCGTTAATTATTAAGTATTTTTTACGGACGGGTTTAACGATGAACAGGACGAGTCGAGCAAGTTTAACGAGAGAGACCGTAAAGTGGTTTAACGACAGCTTCTCCTTTGATACTTTCCTTTCATTTATAGGATCAATTACCTGCACTGATTAACGAGAAGTCTAACGATACCATCTCCCTCGATACATCCCTCTCGTTAAACTTATAGTGAGAAGCTCCGGCACGACTAACGAGATTGGGTTTAATAATACCAAGCGTTATGTATCGTCCTCGTACACAACCAACGAGGGGTTTAACGAAAGGTTTAAACGTTACCCTTCTCGTTAATAAAACACGTCAACATCCCCTAACTCGCTTCCCAGACCCAAAAGTTTTTATTTTTGTTTTTGGCTTCAGGTTTTTTGTTTTTATTTTACGTTTACAAATTTAATTAACTGTGCCAGCCTGGGGCAGCTGGCGAGGAGTGTGCTGGCCAGTCTTATTATCAGGCTTTTAGTGGTGTCTTATAGTCAGGCTTAAGTGGTCTTATAATCAGGCTTTTAGTGGTGTCTTATAATCAGGCTTAATGAGGCTTTAGTGGATTATCAAATTACAACAACAACAATAATAATAATAATAATAATAATAATAATAATAATAATAATAATAATAATAATAATAAGGTACGTATTTTAATGACTTCCACCATCAGTTCACGTTCGGAAAAAATACGTCTAAGTTTTGGTTTATTTTGTAAACTTTGTACAAACTTTTAAGTAGTGTGTGTGTTAAGGGAGGGAGGGAGAAGGGGGGGAAGGGAGGGAGGAATGTCGCCCTGTGCAAATATGGAGGAAGGGAGAGAGGGAGGAGGAGGAGGAAGGGAGGGAAGGAATCCTAAACAGGGTGTGGAGGGAGAGAGGGAGGAGGAGGAAGGGAGGGTGTGCCAAGGGAGGTTCCTGAAGCTCCCTCAGGGCCATTGACCCTCACCACCACCTGGCCGACCCACGTGTCTCCTGCACTCATAACACACACACACACACACACACACTTCATCTTGGAGCTGACAGCTAAAGATCTCTCCTCCATCACTGGTCACCTTCTGTCTCCCAGCTGACTGATCGCACCATCACGTTGACAGGAGCACCGTCTGTCACCTACTGCTGCAGTGACACTAATGACAAACGGTGATACTGACAGTCATGACAGTCTGTGACACCAACATGTTGTGTGTACCTGACAGTCTGTAGTGGTATAGCGTGCGGAACTATGAGTTAGTGTGTGTGTGTGTGTGTGTGTGTGTGGTAATGGTTATTGTTATGAAGGTTGTCATATATTTTCGATGGGAGAATGAGATAATTAAATAGGTAACCGGGTGGGTGGGTGGGTGGGTGGGTGGGTGGGTGGGTGGGCGGGCGGGTGGGTGGGTGGGTGGGCGAATAGGCAGGCAGACTAGCTATCTGGTAGGGGCGCGCGACTCCTGCACCACAGGGCTGGGGTGGCTGACTGCTGCAGCTCCACCACGGCAAAACTACAACAAAATCAATAGCGGCGACGACGGGGACTTGTGTGAAATTAACTTAGAGGAGATGAACGGTATTGTCCGGGGGGCGTGAACCAACACACGTGCACCAGGCCTCACACTATAGACCCACGCTCACACCGGGTACTGTACTGTATAGGAACGGTCTAACGCTTGTATCCGGATTTAAGAAGATTCTAAGGTTACTATTTTTTTTGGTCGTAAATAGCGATTAATGGAGCATAAAAGGGTTGAGAGAGAGAGAGAGAGAGAGAGAGAGAGAGAGAGAGAGAGAGAGAGAGAGAAAGAGAGAGAGAGGACAGTATCAACACAGCCTGGCAGGTTCCGTAAATAATAAAAAAAATCGTTCCTACTGTCCTGTCGTGTTCCATCCCACTCACTCACCCTCCCTGAGCTCCTCTCCCACACGTCCCCCCACCCAAGGAACAAAGACAGGAAAGGAAGGAAGGCCCCCAAATTCGTATGGATGTAAATAATACAAGTGAAAAGGCTCCTGCAGAAAGCTCGGGCGTGAAGTACTGTAAGAGACAGCCTGAAGAGAGAGACAGCCTGTACATTACTGTCATATATATATATATATATATATATATATATATATATATATATATATATATATATATATATATACTATACATATATATACATATATATATATATATATATATATATATATATATATATATATATATATATAGAGAGAGAGAGAGAGAGAGAGAGAGAGAATGTTAGGCTGTGTTAGTGTGGCGAGAGACAGGATCTGGGTCAGTGACCTATCAACACCCGTCTGGAGGAGGAGGACTATTACGAGTGGGAGATGAGAGGTGGAAGGTGGGGGGAGGTGACATGACAACGAGGAAGTAACAGAAAGAATGGAAGAAAATCTATAAAGTAATGTAGAAAGGTGAAAATAAATAAAATAATTGCTACTGTGGCGTAATAATGACTACCCAATGAAACACACACAAAAAAAAATCCAACGCCTGAAGACCCTAATCAGGAAACCCGGTGATGTGCACTACGAAGTCGACGAAATCTCACCGACGGACGAACAACCACGAATCAATAACCCCTAAATGTATCAGCAGTGCGGGAAAGACACAATGAAACATCAATATAGACAAATACCCCGCCAGCAGGAGGGTTTTGGGGGGAGGGGCAGGGGGAGAGGGGGAAGGGGGTGACAGATGTTCCCACGAGGACAGAAGGACGCTAACGAGGAACCCCGGGATGACGTAAAGGCGGTCACACCACAGGACGCAACGCCCTCCCTCCACAACGTTTGCGACCCTCCGCGACCTCCATAGGACATCCCACGACCCTCCGCGACCCCCACAGGACGCCGTATGACCTTCCGCGACCACCACAGGATGCCCCAAGACCCTCCGCTACCACTACAGGACGCCCCACGAGCTTCCGCGACCATCACAGGACTCCCCACAACCCTCCACGACCACCAAAAGACGCCTCAGGACCTTCCACGACAACCACAGGTCGCCAGCAGCTCTACGACCACCACAACGCATGCAACCCTCGACCAGCCGTCAGCAATAAAACCCGGTAAGTGACGACCTTTCCACAACACACACACACACACACCACCAAAAAACACTAACCCTA
This sequence comes from Homarus americanus, assembly GCF_018991925.1. NCBI lineage: Eukaryota > Metazoa > Arthropoda > Malacostraca > Decapoda > Nephropidae > Homarus > Homarus americanus. Next base: position 5,757,343 of record NW_024732238.1, read on the forward strand.
TCTCTACCAACTCCACAATGATGGGCTCTACCCCGACCTTATCGATACCATGTTAAGCTATAATGAGCCAAATGCGTTAAGGAAAGAGTAAAGACGGATTCCTACACCTTAACAACCTCGTAGAACATAATGGGTTAATGGAGTTGTCTGGTGATGGTGTAGAAGCGGGTCCCTACACCTGGCAGTAACGTGTAAACAGAGGAGATTATCAGAAGCGTTTTCCTTTTACAGCAGAGTGGACGACGCAAGGAGCTCTGAGAGGGAGATATGGTAGTTGGTAGTATCAAATCCTACGACCGGTTAATGGGACAAGTTGAGGGAGAGGGGAGGGGAGGAAGGAGGGGAAGGGGGAGGAAGGAGGAAGGGAGGGGAGGAAGGAGGAAGGGAGGGAGGGGAAGGGAGGGGAGGGGGACACAATAAGACAAAACACCCTACTTCTCCTTCCCCCTCTCTTCCCTATACACCACCTGGTCAGTAATATATCACAAGCAAAGTCTCAAACACTCGTAGGTTAATTGTATCTCTTAAGCGGAAAGAAAGAAAGAAAGAAAGAAAGAAAGAAAGAAAGAAAGAAAGAAAGAAAGAAAGAAAGAAAGAAAGAAAGAAAGAAAGGGGAGCATATAAGAATTTCGTTGAATTTATAAAGGAGTTGTGGGTGATGGTGTTGTAGTGGGTGATGGGGGGCCTTATATATGAGGTGGTGGCTGTGTGAGGTCACGTCTGGTGGTGGGCCTGGCGGTTGTTAAGGTGTGGGAAGAGGTGAGGGAAGAGGTGTGGGTAGGGTGAGGGAAGAGGAAGATAAAGCTGAGGAAGAGGAAGATAAAGCTGAGGAAGAGGAAGATAACAGCTTAGAGAAGAGGAATGGCACTAACACACACACACCTCACCTCACCTCGCTGGCACCTCATTATGCTTGCTTATTTTTAGGCAATGTTGTGAAGTGGAGGGTGAGGAGACAGGTGGAGGAGGTGATAATGGAGGTAGATGGTAAGAGAGTGAGGGCGCCACACACACACACACACACACACGGAAGTCATCGTACCTCGTGACGCTCACGCCCCACTACTCGTCCACTACTCCGCCAACCCGTGTGCTGCATGTTTAAGGCGACAAATGTATCGTAGTGTTGTGGACGGCAGGGGGTGGTGTTGGGGGTGGGTGGGCAGGAATGTGTGTGTGTGGGTGGAGTAGGGGTGTGTGTGAGAATGGGGGGCAGGGGTGGGTGGGCAGGGTGTGTGTGTGGGTGGGTGGGCAGGGGTGTGTGTGTGTGGGTGGGCAGGGGTGTGTGTGTGTGGGTGGGCAGGGGGGTGTGGGTGGGTGGGTGCAGGGCAGGGGTGGGTGGATAAATGAATAACAGGGGCCTGGTAATGTGGGTAACAGAGAGGCACTATGAGTCACCACTGGCAAGCTAACCTACGTACGTGTGTGTGTGTGTGTGTGTGTGTGTGGACGTACGCACATGAACACTTCGACCACAACAAACACATTATTCACTTTCAAAGCACCAAGTTCATTATCCTGGCCATGTACGGAAACTTGTATCTGAACCTGGAGTTAATTTTTCAACCTTTATTTTGGTCTTGTAGTTATCTGATAAACTTCTGTCAAGGTTGAGAGAGCCAGCCAGAGAGCGCCCCGACCCGTCACCATCACACACACCGGCCAAGGGATAACTGACTCAAACTGACTAAACTGTTTTCATGTTGATGCTGATGCCAACGGTCCTCTCCCTCTCCCCTCCCCCTTTACCCCCCTCCTCTCCCGTCCGTTAACGTCCCAGCATAACTACCTTGTGAATCACTACGCACCCACGCCCACACGCCCGCGCCCACACGCACATGCCCGACTACCGCAGCACAAAGAGCAACAACACGCGCGAACCACAAACAGGATGTGTGTGTGTGTGTGTGTGTCCTATACTTGGGTACTGTACAAGCAGGGGTCCCAGAGGTTTCAAAATGGTGTTGTTTTTACCCTTAGTGGAAATACGAGACGGTGCCGTAACTGGTTCACTCCAACAGCGACACAAAGACGAATAGAAGTGTCGTCCAGATTGCACCGACACCAGACCATCGCACGATTAGATACACACACATCCTGAGTAGATTTTAAAAATTCAACCCGCGACCTTTTGGGGCGAATCTGGACCCCCTGCCACGCTGCCTCCCCCTCCTCTCCGTGAAGTATACTGTTTACACTTCGAATATACACGTGACACACTCTCTCTCTCTCTCTCTCTTACAATCGCTACATGTGAGTGACCCATTACCACCCACTGCACGTTATCTCGACACCTCATAGCCAGCCAATACCCCGTGCAAACAGGCATACAACCTAACACTGTCTACACCTTGTTTACACCCTCCACACTAGCACCCGACTGACTGCTTGGCGACACATAAATCTCTTCCTCCTTGGCTTACGTCTACACCTCGTGACACTGATATGACAAACACTGAGTCTAACACCCTTGGATACACTACACCTCTACGTTACACCCTCTTGTCACCACCAATACTGACCTTTAAAACTACACCTATACACTGTCTCGTCACACTGCCAACACCGATACACTGACTGCTTGGCGACACTCAGCTATCACAATACTCTAGCAGGCGCCTTCCTGACAGTGAGATAAAATGAGAGAGTGAGAGAGAATGAGTGAGAGGGCGTGAGAGTCCGTCTGGTTGCTGCCTCACCTCATTCACTTCCACGAATGAGGGGAATCTGGGGGGTTTACTGCTGTAGGAGGCAAGATTGCTTCATGTGTCTGGGGGAGGAGGAGATATGGGGGGAGGAGGGCATGGGGGTGAGAAAGAGGAGGGGGAGGGGAGTGAGGGAGGGAGCAGGAATAGTAGTGGACAGGATGGGAGTAGTGGAGGGATGGTTAGGGAGAGGGGGAAAGGGAGAGGAAAGGGAGGAGGGCTGAGGGAGACTAGAGTTACTGGAGACATCTCACTGATCCCTGCACTCCCGACTCCTCACATACTCCTCCTCCTCTATCACCACTACCACCAGCTCTACACCCACCCACCCACCCACCCCACCCACACACACACACCCACACACACACACACACACACACACACACACACACACACACACACACACACACACACACACACCCACCCACCCACCCACCACACACACACACACACACACCCACACACACACACACACACAGTTAACCCTCATGTCGGACAGAAGTACAATAACACCGTCCTATGTCGTATCTCCAAAGCCATCCAGTTATATAAATTCTTAGAGCCCCAGTTATATACATTCTTAGAGCTCCAGTTATATACATTCTTAGAGCCCCAGTTATATACATTCTCAGAGCTCCAGTTATATACATTCTCAGAGCCCCAGTTATATACATTCTCAGAGCCCCAGTTATATACATTCTCAGAGCTCCAGTTATATACATTCTTAGAGCCCCAGTTATATACATTCTCAGAGCTCCAGTTATATACATTCTCAGAGCCCCAGACATATACATTCTTAGAGCCCCAGTTATATACATTCTCAGAGCTCCAGTTATATACATTCTCAGAGCTCCAGTTATATACATTCTCAGAGGTCCAGTAAATAAGCATATCTCTTGACCGGTAAATAAGCCTCTTTCGACCGGTTTTTTTAGGGGGGAGTGGACGGCCGCCAGCCAACACCTTCCTGGAGGAGGCGACGACGACGAAGGGACGACAAGTTGAACACGTTAATATAGGATTGATGCCCAGCGATAATTCTGCTCCCATAAAAGGATAGGGAGAGCTGACGACCTATTCTTAAACAACCTGTCCGTCCACACACTCTCTCTCTCTCTCTCTCACCTTTTTGCTCTAACCCTCTCACTTCTATCTCTCCCTTTCCCTCTTTTTTCCTTCACTCTCCATCTCCCCTCACCTTTTTCCATCTCTCTCCCTCTCCTCCTCTCCCCCTCTCTTCTTCTACTCGTTTCCCTCCTCTCTCCTCACCTTTTCTAGTCTCTCTCCCTCTCTTCCTCTCTTCTTCTCACACCCTTTCCCCTTCCCCCCTCTCTTTCCCTTCCCCCTTTCCTTCTCTCCCTCTCGTTTTCATAAATTTTTCCCTCTCTCTCCCTCTCCTCCAAGTCACCCTCTCTTACCCTAGCTCAACCTTAATGATCATATCTGGGGTAAAGGTGTGGCCAGGTGTGTAATGAGTGGCAGGTGTGTAATAAGTGACAGGTGTGTAATGGGTGACAGGTGTGTAATGAGTAGCAGGTGTGTAATGAGTGACAGGTGTGTAATGAGTAGCAGGTGTGTAATGAGTGACAGATGTGTAATGCGTGACAGATGTGTAATGCGTGGCAGGTGTTTAATAAGTGGCAGGTGGACGCAGGTACAGGGAAACAAAGTCGATGGTTGTCTTGTGTTCCCTGGCTGTGTTCCTTGACTGTTGTGTTCCCTGGCAGTGTTCCTTGGCTGTGTTCCTTGACTGTGTTCCCTGGCTGTGTTCCTCGACTGTTGTGTTCCCTGGCAGTGTTCCTTGACTGTGTTCCCTGGCAGTGTTCCTTGACTGTGTTCCCTGGCTGTGTTCCTTGACTGTTGTGTTCTATGCTCCCATTACCCCCATCACCAACCCATCACCCCCCCCCACACACACACTTACGTAAAGGAACGCTGTACTACGCAGTGCCACATACGCTTATTATTACGCACTACAGATAACTCTCCTCATTACCTATATTATACGAAAATCACAAAGGTTATCATACCAAGCAAGAATATAATATAAACATCGTGTATACATTGGTGTGTGTGTGTGTGTGTGTGTGTGTGTGTGTGTGTGTCCCTCGCTCGACTTGATCCACGTAATCACTCAGCCGTTGGAGCACATACTAACTACACCCCCCACCCCCTCTCTTCTCCACTACCCCCCCACCCCCTCTCTTCTCCACTACCCCCTCCTCCCTCTCACACCACCTCCTCTCTCTCACTCTACCTTCTGCTATTCTCCAAAGGGGCGAGGGAGGAAAAGGAGAGGAAGAAGAAAAGGGGGATATGAAGGGGGAAGGAAAAAGGGGGGAAAGGAAAAAGGTGGAAAAAAGGGAAAGGGAAGAAAAGAGAGAAGGAGAGGAGGGAAGGAGAGAGAGAGAAAGGGGGAGAGGAAAGGTGGAAGAGAAAAGGGGCGAGGAGGAAAGAGGGAGAGAGAAAAGGGGGATATGAAGGGGGGCAGAAGGAGAGAGAAAGGGGGAGAGGAAAGGTGGGAGAGAAAAGGGGAGAGGAGGAAAGGGGGAGAGCAAACAGAACCATGTGGACTAGCTGTTATTTATTTACAAACGGTACACAGAAAAGGGAATGAATGACAGATCAAAATATAGAAGAAAATGGGTCTGGTTACCTACACTACAACACACTTTGACCCTTGACCTGTAACTTGACCTTGACACTTGAGAGATAGGTTTGGTTTACTCCCCTCTCACTCCTAGTTCTTGGCCGTCCTCTCACTCGTTATCTCTCTTCTCTCACTCGTTATCTCCCTTCTGTCTCCATTCTCTCCTTACTCTCAATCATTATCTCCCTTCTCTCGCCCACAACATTATGCCAAATACAAAAAATAACTTTGAATGGTGTCTGTCTGTCTGTCTGTCTGTCTGTCTCTCTCTTACAGACCCTGGGGTTATACATACCACGGAGGTCACTAACACACACACACCCCTAACATACCTCTCTCTCTCTCTCTCTCTCTCTCTCTCTCATGCGGGGTCAAAAGGGGTCAGGTACCGCCCGCAGCCACCCCCTCCCCCACAGGTGAACCACCGGGGAAGTGTCAGCAAGAGCCCCCCCCTCCCCCACATAAGGTCTGAGTAGGAGAACTTTCGCCCAGCCACTTCACCGTGTTGCCCCCAATAAGGCTAGAATCAGCACACACACACACACACACACACACACACACACACACACACACACACACACACACACACACACACACACACACACACACACACACACACACACACACACCTAACCTTTACAACTCTCCGTGGGTTGTTCGATCCTTACAGCCAGACAATATGCCAGGTCAGGTAGGCGTATAGTGAACCAACAGGCGGTCCTTTATCTACGCTATATACGCCGGCACGCACAGGTAGGTAACACGACACCTGGGCGTATGAGGGAGGGAGAGAGGGAGGGGATCAAGTGACAGGTTGACTCAGGTGACAGTCAAGGGTAAAGACAGGTGAATCAGGGGTGGGTAATAACCAGGTGAGAGACAGGTGAGGGTGGGGGGGCTCAGGTGACTCCTGGGAAGAGTGTAGGTGAGGTAAATGAACGACATATCCACTTCCTACACCAACACCACACCACACAACACCATACCACACCAACACCACACCAGTAGGAACTTCCGACTTCTGGGGGGGCTGACCAATAAACCACACTACCACGACACATACACAGTCAGAACACGTAGCTGCTGGGTAATAACGAGCCTTCCCTAAACACACACCACCTGCCCCCCACTCCTAGCTGGGTAGAGAGGGGGTCGGGGGAAGGTCGGAGGGTTTGGTCGGGAGGATTGGTCGGGGTAGAGGAAGAGAATTACAGGAATACTGATTTTTTTTTTCAGGGTAAATAATTGAAAGCCCAGAGAACAATGAAACTCCCAACACACAAAATATGAACAGTGTGGTCGGGTTAGGTTAGGTTCCTTAAAGGTGAATTATCAACTTACACCTGAGTTCCTACAATAAATCATTCGAAAAGAAGAATCAATTTAGCGACAGGTGAGGTGGAGGAGTTTCAGGTACAAGTGTTTCATATTTAGGTCAAGACACTTCAGGGATACTATCAGTCTGCCACTTAACCTCACCTCACCTCACCTCACCTAACCTAACTGCCAGTACTGAGGAGATGATCTGAGCATAGTAAGAGTCTGGGACAACACGAGAAGTTAGAGGTGAGGTAGAAGTGTGAGGTAGAGGTGAGGTCAGGGGTGTGAGGGGTGAGGTAGGGGTGTGAGGTGAGGGTAGGGGTGTGAGGTGAGGATTACATGGGGAAGAGGCAGGATGCATGTGTTGGGTAAGTGTTTTGGGGAGTGATGGGGTCTACAGATGCTGGGGGGGGGGTGAGGGGATGCGAAAGTTGGGGAGGGAGGGGGCAGGGGAAGGGTCGAGAGTTGGAGGTGAGTGACGGTGGGTGAGATGTAATGGGACAGAGCAGTTCCACTATCCTCCCCATCCTCCCTAATCCCCAGGGAACCCACCCACCCACCCACCCCTCACCACCACAAACCAGGTCCTACCACCAGCCTCACCCACCCACCCACCTACCACTACCCACTTTAAAAACCACCCATCAACCACCATCAACCAACATCCACCCATCAACCACCATCCACCCATCAACCACCATCCACCCATCAACCAACATCCACCCATCAACCACCATCCACCACCACTCACCCAGGTCAAAAGGTAGACACACTCATTCACACAACCAACATGGCTACCGTCAGACACCAGCCAGCCAACACTACTAAAATTACACTCCACACAAAGACAATCAAACTACCACAATCTAACAAAAGACTTATAAAAAAAATACCCGTCTAGAATTAACCACAGGTCTTATGGGTAATATTAAGACTCGGCGATAAATGTAGTGTTTATACATAAAGAAGTAAACAAATAACTCCTTCCCATCCAGGTGCGTGACTAACACACTCAACTGCATAGAGCCAACCCCCTCCCACACCCCTTCCCGCCTGTCCTGACCTAATCGATGGATGGATATTGTGTGTGAGGGATTAACCGCGGCCAATAACCTTCGTCCCTTTGTGTTTGTTTTGACCAGACAGGATGGATAATGTGTAAAGGTCAATCCCCCTCCCCCTCCCCTCCACTGAAATTGTGTGTGTGGGGGGGGAGGGGAGGGGGTGTCGAGGTGTGGAATGTAGGAAAAGTGGCACTAATGAGGTGTGTCAGTCTTCACCTCAGTGCCAAGAATGGTTAATGACACTGCCGCTAGAGGGGACGTAGATAAACACACATATGTACTTGGTCTTAAGCTCCGTCAAGGTCTCTCTCACACCTCACCTCTCGCCCTCTCCCCACACACACACAAGCATTCAAACTTATTCTTGACGTCTAGTATTGTGGCTATGACGCAGGGAGGTTAATCGATTCATAAAACACACACACACACATACGTGCTCCGTCTGCCTCATACAATATACATACATACATACGCCACTACCAATATCACTACTACCACCATTATTGCCACCACTTCCAACATTACTACCACAACGACGACCACCAATATACTGCACAACCCACTTCTAACTACCTACCCACAATCGTCACCCAACCACCACTATCACTAACACCATCACCATCACACCACTACCACAATGTCACCACCACGATCTACCTACCACCACCACCACCACCACCACCACCACCACACCACCACCACTATCACCACCATCACCACTCAGACAGTATGACGCTACCTACCGCTCTGAGTCTCTGATAATTACAACTTGGTCTAAATTTATCACCAATAATGAACGTTTTATCAGCAGTTGGCCTTATAAGGTAGATAAGCTCGCGGGGGGTGTCAGGAGGTAGTATGAGGGGGTAGTATAAGGTGATTAAAGGGGTAGTACCAAGGGGGTAGTATCAGGGGGTAGGTAGGATCAGGGGTAGTATTAGGGGGTAGGTAGGATCAGGGGTAGTATTAGGGGGTAGGTAGGTAGGATAAGGGGAGCACTATTATTGCGTGTGAGTCAGTGGATGAACAACAACACGCTCGAGAGCTGTACGGGCATCGTGCCATCAGTCTGCACCGGTAAACATGCCCGCAGGCACGCACGCACACTCTCTATCGCGTACGCATAGGCGCAGGTAAGTAAGTATGTATGTATGTAGGAGATGCGCGAAGGTGTTCATACATACATACATACATACATACATACATACATACATACTGTACATACACACGCCCCCTCCTCCACACACACAAAAATCAGTACACAATACAAGCTTCCAGTAGACTTCATCTCACACAGCAGCGCCCGGCAGAAAAAACCCTAATGAGGCAGGTGTGTGTGTGTGTGTGTGGAAGGTATAATGAGGGGCGTACACCTGGGCGAGGGCCAAGGTGGAGGCCTACTCCTGGAGGACACACACACACACGACCATCTCCACACATACCAAACATACCAGGAACAGTACCACACCTACACCTACGTCATTACCATTTACACTCCCGCGTCACTATCCACGCACACCAACACCACCACCCAGACCCACACCAACACCTATACCCAGACCCAAACCTACACCCACGCCCACACCTCCACCCACACCCATTAACGAACATCAAATACATTCTTTCACTCACGAAGAGGAGGGAGGGAGGGAGGGAGTACCTGGACTGGAGCCAAACAGGTGTTCAGCGTGGAGCAGCGTCAGCGGACAACAGAACTACGCACCTGAAAATGATGCAACACCCACCCACCCACCCACCCACATACCCAAACTTGACCTCCATCCCTTTGTCATCATCCTCACTACCTGTCGTCATCATCACCTACCACAACCACTAACACCATCTACCACCATCACCAGCTACCACAATTACTAACACCATCTACCACAACCATAAGCTACCACAACCACTAACACCATCTACCACCATCACCAGCTACCACAATCACTAACACCATCTACCACAACCACTAACACCATCTACCACCATCACCAGCTACCACAATCACTAACACCATCTACCACCATCACCAGCTACCACAACCACTAACACCATCACCAGCTAACACCATCACCAGCTACCACAAGGTCAACGATAACAACCGCCAACACACCTCTATGTTTATCCCTTTTCTCATCCATAAATCATTCCAGCATTATAATATCCATCTACCCACATCATTCAACATCCCATCCTTAAGCCCCTCATCCTCCCCTAAGCTCCCCCATCCACCTCCTCATTACTTTCAAGCAACTATCCACCCCCTTCATTAATCCACCCACCCCCTCATTAATCCACCCACCCCCTCATTAATCCACCCCATCCACCTCATCATACAGCATCCTCCTGTGACAGTATTTACCCATCCAATTTCACCACGAACGACCCACACAAAGCCACATACTTTCAACAGTTGGTGCAGCTGCGTCAAGAGGTCAGTAGCACAGAACTGGGTGGTCGGGGGGAGGGAGAGAATGATAATTGGCAATAACGGGAGGAGGTAGGAGGAGGAGGAGGAGAGAGGGGAGGGAGGGAGGATGGAGGAGGAGGAGGAGAGAGGGAGGATGGAGAGAGGGAGGAGAGAGGTAGAGGGAGATAGGAGGTAGGAGGAGAGGTCGGCCGTGTTGTTGGCTCAGGTCAGTACAGTAGCACCAGTGATTGACCTCGTCTGCTCCTACTAACTCTCTCTCTCTCTCTCCCCTCTAAGTCCCCCGCACCTGCAGGAGGGGGATCTGACACCAGCCCCCCACCACCACCACACTACCCGGTATTTTCCCGTTCATTAGTGGCACTCAATCTGGTGTCAGCTGGTGGTGGTGGGACTGGGTGGTGGTGGGTGGGGGACTGGGTGGAGGGTGGTGGTGGTGGGGGGATCATCCATAATACAACAGCCGGGTGGGGGACTGGATGGAGGGTGGTGGTGGGGGCATCATCCATAATACAACAGCCTTCTCCTTGTCAGTAGCAAGAGCACCCACCACCCGCCGCCTCCTGCTACTGTGTCTATCAGGAGGAAGGGGACCCACTCGACTAAGGGTGGCTCGAGGGTCCTAAGTCCAAAAAAGACCCTCAAAAAGTCCAGTCGTCTCAAAGAACCTCCAGGTGATGTGTTGTGTCCATCCTTAACCACCACCACCACCATCATCCCTACCACCAACACCACCACCACTACCACCACCATCACTACCACCACCATCATCCCTACCACCACCACCACCATCACCACTACCACCACCACCACTACTACTACCACCACCACCACCACTACCACCATCACCACCATTCTCCTACTTCAGGTTTAATGTTAAAGATGACGAGTACCTATGTGGTGCCTCTCACTTCCCTCACCCAGCCATGATCTCCCTCAGTACTCTCATCTTTCCCTCACCTGATCCTTCCCTCACCTGACCCTTCACTTAAATGATCATTCCCTCACACCCCTCATCCTTCATTCACTCACTGATCCTTCCCTCACCTGATCCTTCCCTCACCTCACCCACTGGGAATTGCCTTGGGAAATCCTGGCATTTTGTCCGCCTTGGGAATTACACTGGTAAGGTTTCATCCGCTGGGAAATTGCCAAGTGGGAATTTTGACAACTGGGAAATTGCCTGGCGTTATTTTTGTCCTGTGGGAAACTGTCTATGTGACTCTTTTTCCGACAGTAAGTGAGACTAGTGGGATTTTGTCCGGGTCTGTTGGTCAATATAGGTCCACAGTATAAGTTTATTCTTGATGGTGTTAACTTTCTTATCCTTCCGGGGCCGTATGTATGTATGTATGTATGTATATATTTATGTATGTATGTATGTATGTATGTATGTACGTTACGTAACACCGCCACTGACGTCAGATCATTAGTTAACATGATGATCACGTTGCTCAAGTGTGGACAGGTATGTGGTCGCGCGCGTGCGTGCGCGCGTGCGTGTGCGTGTGTGTGTGTGTGTAGACAACCACACTCACATGACAAAACTGATTATCATCTTTCCACACAAGTCAGGGTCACTCACCCACTCACTTACTCAATGTGTGTGTGTGTTTGTGTGTGTGTGTACCTTATCTACCCCACAATACCCCCACAACCCCCCTCCCCCACAGCTGTCGAAAGGCGTTTAGTTATTCCCCCATCCCCACTCACCCCCCACGTCTCTCTCTCCCTCTCGCCCACACAGTCTCGCGCCGTCACAAAGACTCCCACACGCCCACTCTTCATGCAGGGGATAAACTAATATTCTGCCATGGCACTGACGAGGAGGTGGCACTGACGAAGAGGAGAGGTGGCACTGACGAGGGGGGAAGAGAGGTGGCACTGACGAAGAGTAGGTGGAGGAGAGGTGGCACCGCCAGACCTAGTGCCATATCAGCACCAACGAGGCTGTATTAAGCCGGTATTACGCCACTCTGGGGGTCATATTAACAAGCACACAGCTGCCCAAGGTCATCACACACACACACACACACCTCTGAGAGAGAGAGAGAGAGAGAGAGAGAGAGACCCTCCCTCACCACCACACAACACACACTGATCAATCAATACAGCGCCACACACACAAACACACGCACACACAGACACACACACACTGGAAAATTCTGAAAGCATGTATGTGTTCAAATACAAAATGTAGGTCAGTTCTTTCATGCGGCGCGGCTCTGGAACGGAGAGGAGAGAGAGAGAGGATGGAGATAAAGGAGAGAGAGAGAGAGAGAGAGAGAGAGAGAGAGAGAGAGGCCAAGTTTTTTCTCTCTCTCTCTCTCAATTGTTTATTATTTTTCATTATTTCACTCAGTCTCCCTTTTTAGACGTTTTCTGTCCTTAAACGTGAGAAAATGTGCATAATAATAATAATAATAATAATAATAATAATAAACAAACACCGTATCAGAGAAACCACAAAAAATCCCAAGTTATGAATCAAGGCAATTTTATCCCATCATCATCATCATCATCATCATCATCATCATCATTATTATTATTATTTTCCCTCAAGAGAAATCGCGGAGTTGACTAACGAGAGAGTGCGTATATGCGTCTTTAGGATCTCACTGACACATATACGCAGTGGGATAGCATTGTATTATCTTCACCTCCAGTTATACGCTCAGAGAAACGTAATTATCCGGTGTGAAATCCTGTGCGTATTTGGGTAATTAGCTGTTCTTAATCGAACCTAATTTACGCAAGGATGAATGCAATTAACCGGTGGTCCAAAACCTGCGTATTTGATTAATTAACCTATCTTACCTATATAATACTCGCGCGTAGGACGAATGCGTATTAATCAGGGCGTGTCTTAGATGCGTATTTGGGTAATTAGCATTTACCTACAATTAATCTATCCTCTAAGTATACGCACGGACGGAGGCCATTAGTCTGCGGTGAGTCCTGTGCGTATATATGAATAATTAGTCTCAAATAATGTTCCCTAATATACGCAACGATGAAAGTAATTACGCGGCGATTAATTCTATGCGTACAGAGTATAATTGACCTACACGATTAACATACGGAAGAGAAGTTGAAAGAACCCGGGAAATACAGACCAGAGTATAGCGTATTCTGGGCGTATACGCGTAAGTCAGTGGAGTATACACCATTACGCATCATCATCATACACCATGGAAGCCCACAGCCGCTACTATACACGAGACAATACCAATAGCATACACAATTATACACGTGTTAGCATTCATACGTATACACCAATAGTATTAACCTCTATCCTGTATACAGTTTATATATTTATACACAGAAGTAATAAACACAATCCTCATACACATACAATCCTTTAATACACACAGGTGGGTTAAGGTAATTAGCATACGTACGCATTAATACAATCCTTTAATATAGGCGCAGGTGGTTAGCAAACAACACCGCACCACCTGTAATCAGTCCCATCTCCTACCTGTGTTTGGGAAAGTAATTACCGTGAGGGTACTTGTTTCCAAAGGGGACCTATTATCATAAGCTACTTTCCAAGGGACCCTGCCATTATCTTACAATTCTTCTCACGGGGGCTATTGTGGCACTTTCTAGGCCACTGACTCAAGGTACTTGGAATGGGGTATTTATTGAAGGGTACTTTCCAGGGTTTTTTTTTGTCATATGGAACTTCCCTAGGGTACCCAATCATATGGTACTTCCCAGGAGTACCTTATATGGTACTTTCCATGGGTCTTTATCATAGGGTACTTTCCTAGAGTTGCTTATTATACGGTAATTTCCAGGGGGCCCTTATCATAAAGTACTTTCCTCGGGACCCTCATCATATGGTACTTTCTAGAAGGGAAGGGACACACGGCGTGCACACGGGAGCTTCACGCACGTCAGGGAAGTAAGTTTCCGCACCACTTGTAGGTCTGAGCTGGCAGTGCCCCCCCCCCTCCTGTCCATCACCACAACACAGGGGGAGGGAAACACGACAAAACTGATCACCAGGCCACACCACCGCCCACACACACCCAGCTTCCGCCCACCTCCCTCTCCACCCCCTGAGGTGAACCACGGTGGGTGCCCTAGGAGGTAGTGTGGGGGGAGGGCCTGGCAGGTGGGAGAGTCACAATACACGCGGCCTCACCCGACACTGGCTGCACACGGACTGGCCAGCGCAGGGCGGTGAGACGCGGGAGAAGGAGGAGGCATGGAGGGGCCGGGCGTGCGGGCGGGTGGGTGGGTGGCCGGCGCACTGGCTGGCCCAGCAGCAGGCAGGTTTAACAGCCAGGAGAGAGCCACTGGTCGAGGCAGCAGGGCCACCACGGTCATGGCCGAGGACCTACCCTCCCCCGCCTCCTTCCTTATTACAAATATCATTCTCAATTGTCAAAACTGATGGTTAAGTACAGCCAATATAACAACAACAACACACCAGTGGAAAGTAGCTGCTGTTCTATGACACTGTACTTTCTACAGACAAGGTAAAATAAATACTAATATACAACCAGATCTGTGCAGGTACATCACATCACCCCCCCGCCAGGTACAACACATCACCCCCACCAGGTACAGCACACACATCACCCCCCGCCGCCAGGTACAACACACACATCACCCCCCCGCGGGCACAACACACACCCACCGCGCCAGGTACAACACATCACCCCGCCAGGTACACACACACATCACCCCCGCCAGGTACAACACATCACTGTGCATCACCCCCGCCAGGTACAACATCACCCCCCGCCAGGTACAACACACATCACCCCCCGCCAGGTACAACACATCACCCCCCCCGGGTACAACACACATCACCCCCACCAGGGTACACACACATCACCCCCGCCACAAAATAAAGCTCAATGGTGTGATAAATGAAGCGAACAATTTACTGCCCACCGCTGGACACTTTCTTGGTAGACCCTCTGATGTACTTGCGTTGGACGGAAGTACGAGCGGACGGACAGATAAAAATCAACAATAAAAAACAAACAACAGCAGGTAAGAGACGGACAGCACAAAGGTGGCGTGAGGTAATTAAAGGCAGGTAACTGAGGTATTAAGTAAAAGTCTAAGATAAATATAGAAATGAAAGTAGACAATTGTGATGATGAGTGTGGAGGAGAGTGTGGAGGAGAGGCCTCCTACCACCACACCTGTAGCCTACCACCACCACACCTGCAGCCTACCACCACACCTGCAGCCTACCACCACTACCACCACACCTGCAGCCTACCACCTCTACCACCACACCTGCACCCTACCACCACTACCACCACACCTGCACATGCACATAGATAAGATTTAATATTAACTCTCGACACACTTTAATACCTGTTCATAGGTTAAGGTATTTTTTGGGGTATTCATTAAAGCACAAATTACAGTTTTTATATAATTTAGTTGAACGATAATACCTGTAAAATCATCGAATTATTTAAGTTTCCCCAAAATAAGGTCGAAGGTTTTGAGAATGCTGGCTTATACCCTTAAGGACGGTCGTGTTATAACGTGTGCACTGTATACCACCACGTCCTCACCTCGTCACTGAACACACAGCCAACACGAGCACTCACCAACACCTGGCGATCAGATTCTTCGCCGCCCGCTAATGACATGTTCGTTCGCCTTCTGATAGATATGATAGGGTTTTTTTCTATCGTAGGAAGAAATCGACGCAATAGTTCCAGTCAGGCTTATATATTTACGTAACACAACCTTACTTAATACTGTGATAAGATGAACGTTGTGTGTGTGTGTTTACAAACCGTGAAGAGGCGCCCTACGTCACCTCGTCAACACATGAGCATCCACCTAGTAATTCTCTCCTCCCTCACAGGTTACCTAACGCGTCCACCCTTCATCGCCCCCTTAGCTAAGAGATCGTTCCCTAAGGTCCTGACGTCAATAGTCCCTCCCTCTCACACACACACACAAACACACCTCTGAAGGATCTCCATACGAGTCCATCCACCCAGGAGGTCAGTCACCTAGGAGGCCAACCGCCCACTAGGCCAGCCACCCACTAGGCCAGCCCGCCCCATGAAGGCCAACGACACCTAACCAAAACTACCACGTGACTAAAACAAACAAAAAACAAATCAATTTCATATTTTTCCATTCCCAACACCGACTCCATTCTGGCGGGAGTGAAGAGACGGGGGAGAGAGATGAACAAGAGATAGATGAGAGAGATAAGAGAGAAGAGGGGAGGAAGAGGAGGGGGGAGAGAAAGGCGATAAGAGCAAGAGATGAAAAAGGGAGAGGAAGGGAGGGATGAAAGAGATCTAATCGAATCAATAGTGTGGCAGCTTCTGTTGTATTGTGGAGATGAGTGTTCTTGAGCCAGCCAGCCAGCCGTGTGTGTGTGTGTGTGTGTGTGTGTGTGTGTGTGTGTAAACTCAACCAATCAATAAATAAAATCAATAAGTGAATCAGAGGCAATAAACAATGAGACTCTAACCTACCATCTTGGGGGCGTCAAGGGAGAGGGGGGGGAGAGGAGGAAGGGGAAGGAGAGGAGGAGGGAGGGAGAAAGAAGGGGGAAGGAGGGGAGGGGGTGAGAGAGACAGGTAAAGCAGAGGTGTACTCAAGGACCTACCCCCCCACCCCCTACCTCACTACACAACACATGCAACATTCACCTGTCTAACTTTACCTCAGTGGCTTAATCGATGTTTCCTAAGGTGACTCACAGCTCCATAAATAACCCCACAAAAGGTCACAGTCAATCAATAAACAGTGTAAGCGTCGGCGGCGGCGGTGGCGGTGGCAAGCCAGACGAACTGACTCACTGTTGTAAATGTCGCCAAAAAGTGATGTTGTTGGTGGTTCGGGAGTCACGGTGAGTCGTATGTTCCTGAGTCACCTGCTATATTGTGTTGGGTAACCTCCGAGTAAGTCACCTGTAACAATGATGTAGGGTACACCTGAGTCACTCGTGGTAAGGGCGGCAGTACACGTGGTAGGGGCAGCAGTAGACGTGGTAAGGGCGGCAGTACACGTGGGGGCGGCAGTACACGTGGTAAGGGCGGGCAGCAGGTAAGGGCGGCAGCGAGTAGGGGCGGCAGATACATGTAAGTACACGTGGTGGGCGGCACACGTGGTAGGGGCGGTACACGGGGGCGGCGGTGACAGTGACGTAGGGGCGGCAGCACGGTAGGGGGCGGCAGTACACGTGGTGGGGGCGGCAGTACACGGTACAGGTTAGGGGTAGTACCGTGGTGGGCGGCAGTACTGTGGTGGTGGTGGGGGGGCAGTACTCGTGGCGACAGGGGTTGACCCTTACCAACAGTCACGGGGGAAATCCATTGTCGTAGTGGTGGGGGGAGTTGGGGGGAGGATAACTTCTCACGGCTCCTCCTTCCGGCTGATTACACCCACCCCCCCTCACCACTTCCTGTTCGGGAGTCTATTTCGTCTCCTGAATCCCACAACAATATTGGAATCACCTGAATATTCCCCCCAGGCATATTTCACCTTTATAAATAGCCTAACCTAACCTCCCATAACTTAACCTAACCTCCCATAACTTAACCTAACCTAACCTCCCTTAACTTAACCTAACCTACCGTTTATGAGAAAGAGAGGGAGGGTAAAATGGGTGGGGGAGGCGGTAGCGCGTGATTTACTCGTGAACAGAAGGAACTAGATAATGTCATGGGCGTGGTTCTCTCATGGGTGCGACCAAGTAGTGTGTGTGTGTGTGTGTGTTTAGCTTTAAGTGGGCGTGGCGTGGTGTATATAACTTTTAAGTGGGCGTGGCGTGCGGCCAGTAAAGGGGGTGGGGCGACCTCTCACCACCATGGTCGGCGCGTCCTTCTGGTAAAAGACCCGACCAGTTTATCCTGACAGTGAACAAACGAGTCACTGGGGAGCGGCAGACGTACGCCCTGCATATACCAGACCCCGGCCCGGCCCACCGTACACTACCTGAAGAAGGGGTTACCGACAGGTCCTAATTAAAGAATATAACCAGGTAAACACTGAAGTAATCCAGACACAAATTATCTATGTTTAGGTTAGGTTAGGTGTGATGTGATATATACCAGGACAGGAGCGGAGGGGAGCGGCAGCCAGACCTCCACAAGAGTATTATTCCTGACAACACAACACAACACCGGCGATAATTAACGTTAGAAACAGCAGCTGAATCAAGAAGGTTATGTTATGGCGGGGAGAGGTAGTAGGGTAAACCTTGGGGGGTGAGGGTTATTTTTGGCCACTTTACCACCACACCTCCTTCAAGATGATGACAGACACTACACCGCGGGGCACCTCCTTCACCCCCTCCTTCACCCCCAAAACTATACTGTACTTAGACCAATAATAATCCTTTTCATTCCCATCAGTGATTAAGTTAAGACAAGGAGACACACCAAAAGTCATTCTCCACAAGCTTGAGTGTAGAGTGAGGCGCCCATATACTGACACTGTGAGGGTAGGGAAAACTATACTGTACTTAGACCAATAATAATCCTTTTCATTCCCATCAGTGATTAAGTTAAGACAAGGAGACACACCAAAAGTCATTCTCCACAAGCTTGAGTGTAGAGTGAGGCGCCCATATACTGACACTGTGAGGGCAGGGATCATGAGGGGCCCATATACTGACACTGTGAGGGCAGGGATCATGTGTCTATGTCTCCCTTGGATGCATAGGAAACAACTTTACTACACCTGAATATTATTACCATACAAGGGAAGGTTGAATGATCCTTCCCCCCTACCCTTCTCTCACCTCCTACACTCACAGAAGGGAAGGGGAAGGGGGCGCACCACCATCACCGCCAGCGTGGGTCAGGGCGAGGAGTGTGAGCCATGGGCCAGTGTGGGCGGCGGTATGTGGGCCCGGCGGGGGTATATACCTCACAACACGCTCGCCCACCTTCCTCATTCAACACCTGCTTCCTCCTACAGTACATCCCACAATCTATATCTTACAAGCTTGGTTAGGTTAGGTTAAATTAGGTTAGGTTAGGTTGGGTTACGTTAGATTAGATTAAAAGATAGCGTCGAAAACACAGAAGACTCACCCATAATTAGAGGTGTTTGTCTTGTCGTTAGTAGCAGTAGCCAGAGGGAATAATTACACGTGAACCTGGGACACCGTGGGATCAGACACCTCATTATGTGTCTTCCGTATATGGCTCTCACACGGTCCACCTCCCCTCACCCCATCTCCCTTCTCTTGTTCTCTCCCCTTCTCTTATCTCTCTTATTTATCCCTCCTTCTCCTCATCTCTCACTTCTCTTGTCTATCTCCTCCTACTTTTATCTCTTTTATCTATCACCTCCTCCCCTCCACTTCTCTTACCTTCCTTATCTACCTCCTCCCTCACACACACACACACACACACACACACACACACACACACACACACACACACACACACACACACACACACACACACACACACACACACACACACACACTCACACACACACACACACACACACACACACAACATAATGTCAAAGAGGAACACCTAGACCATCGCGTTGGCAGCTGTACCACCTGTTCTCATCACCTGAGGCCGTACGAGTCACCTGTACTCACACCACTACACCTTAACCTGTACTTACCTGAGGCCGTACACGTCACCTGTAACTCACACTACTACACCTTCACCTGTACCCACTTAACCTCAACCCAATCGCATTCACCTAAACACTCTCAAACTAATGAGAGGATATTATTATTATTATTATTATTATTATTATTATTATTATCATTGTCTTATTTCACTGTACATGAATACAAGAACACAAATCGATATACGAACAGTTCACGAATAAAAATAAAAGAAAACGGAGGTAAATTATTTATAACAGGGGGAACTGCATGAATACACCAAGGGAGGGGGAGGGGGGGGGTACATACACAGTCATGGTAATTCTCACTTGCAGCACCTCATCAGGGGGGAGGGAAGCCTAACAGCGTGGTGGAACAGGCCATCAGGATGTCAAAAAACAAAAGCTGTTTTACGGCCCCCGGGGGAACATTCCACCATAGCGTTCACCTTAATTAAAATTCCTATCGAGGCTGGGCTATAGGCCGGGCATAACATGCTATAGGAGTAACGAGACACACACACACACACACACACACACACACACACACACACCTCTCAATGTTTACAATACGTCCAGGGTTCCTCCACTCAACTCATTTTACAACCTGACCTGTATTTAAAGCCTGACCTTGTTTACAACCAAGATTTGTTTACCGGGTGATCTTTGTCTGGTTAATACAACACAAAGGTACATATTGAGGTTAACGTCACCTGTAAACAACATTCCCGTCGACAGTTATTAGGTGTGTGTGTTGGAGCACGCGGCGGTGATAATAATGATGGATATCTTACTTATGGAAATATAGAAAAAAATACAGGTTCTAAAACAGGTATATAGAGAAGCATTAATACAGCAAAAACAGAGGCCCACCATTATCACTACTACTACCACCATTATCACTACTACTACCACCGTCACCACTACTACTACTACTACTACTACCATCGTCACCACCATTACTAAAACGAACCGTCAACGCAACTATCACTCACATACCGGGCCATACACCACCAGCCTTGATGACTATACCTTCCACCTGTTGACTCACCCATACACTCTCTCTCTCTTTCTTTTTCCTTCGTGGGCGACATTGGGGTTGGAGGAGGAGAGGGTGAAGGAGGAGGAAGGCAGTGTCCCCTGAGCAGGCAAGCAAGCAGGCAGGCATACCACAGAGAAGGTGACTGAGGCGACCAAACCCAGATGCTGGACCACATTCCTAAGAGTACCGCTGATCCAGACCTCTTCTTCTCCTCCTTCTCTCCTCCTCCTCTCTCTCTAAACACACACAAGACAAACAGACAATCAGAAAGACAGACAGACACTCTCCTTTACACATATGACATCTCTTCACCCAGGCTCTACTGATCGTGACAAGTAACCACGAGGGTGATGAGATGGGGTTATCATAAGCTGCTGTACTGTGGGTTGTGTCACGTGCATAACACATCACCCTCAGCCACACCTACACATCACCCTCAGCCACACCTACACATCACCCTCAGCCACACCTACACCACATCACCCTCAGTCAAACCTACACCACATCACCCTCAGCCACACCATCTACACACACACACCAACACCTCCTACACCTAGCCTAAGAAGAAACACTACGGCCCTAACACTGACACCTTCACCACCTCACCTTCATCCCGTTTTCTGTCTCTCGCCACCAAGCAAATCTCCTTCCCTCCTCTCCACTCCCCACAAGGTTTCCTCCCCAAGATGCTAATATATCAAGAGGATATCCGCGACTATATATCAACGAGATAACCCACCTCGGTATTCACACTACCTCAGGCCATTCTCACAGCATCTTGGGGTACACGGTCCACCAGGCTCATCCTGTACCCCAGCAGAGTCTCTCATTTATCTCTCGGTTGGGTTTACATTTCTCACCATGGATGCGTTGAGATCATCTTGGTGTCTCTTTAAGTAAGGAGGGATGAAGAGATTTGGGGTTACGTTTACGATAAGATGCAGTGGTTTATCTCCCTCTTAATGTTAATCACCCTAACGTTAAGCTAATCTAGGTTAAACTAACGCTAATCTAACCTAGCTTAACCTAATGCTAATACTAACCTAACCTAATTTAACACTAACCTAATACGAAAACACTAATCGAACCTAACCTAACCTATAACACTAACCCCATCCTAATCTAACCTTACATCAAAACCAGAACCTATCCTAAGTTAACACTAACCTAACCTAATCCCATGATAGTGTTAAGGTGCGTAATCATCAGGTGTAATAAGCTAAGGGGTGAGACAGGTGATATCGTCAAGTATAGCGTCTTTATATTACCGGTAAAGGCAGCTAAACATCACCCTCGTCCTGCCACAGCTAAAGTGAGTCAGACATATGGCTTCTAAAATCTCCCTCCAGTCTAAAATGAGGTAAAATATTGAACCCAAATCCCTCTACCTAGCTCCCTCCTTCACTTTCCCTCCCTCACAACATGCTACTTCATCAGGCAGATCAAGAGTGAGTGAGTGTGCGTGGCTCCAGCCGTCAGAAATGGAGAGAACACACACACACACACACACACACACACACACACACACACACACACACACACACACACACACACACACACACACACACACACACACACACGCACGCACACACGCACACGCACACGCACACACGCACACGCACACACACGCGCACACACACAAAACACACACACACACACACACACACACACACACACACACACGCACACACACACGCGCACACACACACGCGCACACACACACACACACACACACACACGCGCGCGCACACACACACACACACACACACACGCGCGCGCACACGCACGCACACACACACACACACACACACACACACACACACACACACACACGCGCACACACACACACGCACACACACACACACACACACACACACACGCACACACGCACACGCACACGCACACTCCAACACCACCAGGGAGGGAGGTCCTCTCTCTCTCACCAGCCACCGTGTAAATCTCCTCTTCAAATGATGACGTGACACAACACCTCCCTCGTTTACTTAAGATATAAAAGATGGCGGTGATAATACCCAGAGACTTGACCTTATAAACAAAGTCTTCTCCTGTGATAATTCAAGACAAACGAACAAACTACAATACAGCCTCAACGCAAAAAACAAAAACAACAACAACAACGATAATATCCCCCCCCCCAAAAAAAAGAGTAAACATGACCAGAAAAATAGTAGATAAAGAAGAGGAGAATGAAGCAATAACACGGATGTAAACAGAGATAATGAAGAATGATAATGACGGAGTAAACATAACGTGAATACAGGATTATGACAAAGGCACAGTCACAACAGGGTAATTATTTATTTATTTATTTATTATTATTATTAATTGTGTGTGTGTGTGTGTGTGTGTGTGTGTGTATGATGGCGATAATAATAATAATCTAAACAAAAACACAAATACTGTATGAAAAAGACCAGTGTATTCACTCCCAGTAAACACTACTCCTTGCACTGTCACTATGTTGAAATGCACTGTAGTTTGAGCTTTTCCCCATCTAGTTATTATATATCTTATTTGTATCACTTATGTTACTTGTATATTATTTGTAATTCGAAACCCATTCCCCAAATATGTAACTGTATATTTTCAGCCTTCTGGCTGCCAAGCTCTTTCAATAAACCGTTAATTATTATTATTTATTTTTTTTACACACACACACACACACACACACTATAAACAACAACAACAAGAGAAAACAGAAATGTCATTACACTCAACAGAAACAGATTCCACTCGCTATTAACTATTTCCCACTACTATTAAATATTTCCACTACTATTAACTATTTCCCACTACCCCCCCCCCCTTCCCCCAGAATACGTGTTAAACCAACATAAACACATGATTTAAATAATGTAATCTGGTATATCACGCAGGCTAGGCATGATTAGCACAGAACAGGATAAATTTATTTAACACACGTCAACAGTGAACAGGATGACGACGAAAAAAAATCGTGATTATCAGAGACTTGATATCACCTCGTAATAACACACACACACACACACACACACACACACACACACACACACACACACACACACACAGTTAATTATTATTATTATTATTAATTATTACACACGAGAGAGTTCCAAGTACATAACAAGGAAATTATTGCAATGAACTGCCTTTACCTGATGAATGATGCAATTGTTGCCTTGGAGGTGTGTGTGTATGTAATCAACAGAGGTAAATGTACAGTGTGAGGCAACACCAACAAATGTACACAGAGCATCACCTTTTGAAATCCTACTTACCTGTACCAGTTTGCTTAATTACCATCTCGAATAGCAATCACAGGTGCACATATATCTAAGAAAGAGATACTGTGGGTACGTCTGACCTTACCTGCCCTCAGCCGGCAACACCCTCTCATGGAAGACTCGTTTACACACTCACCTGTAATAAAAAATACAGTATTAGGTTACATAATACAGAGTAATACATTGAATTACAAAATGTGAACAAACATCCAATATTCCTATAATTAAAAGATAAACATTACATTTAAATTCATAAAAATACATATACATTACAGTCATTTATGTAACCATGGTCTTGTATAATTACAGCATTTGGTTACAGTGATAATACGGGGTGAGCAAAAAAACATAAGGAAAAAGTTTAAAAGTCCGCAGTAATGATTACGGGTCAATAGTCGTGATAACGAGTCAACAGTAATGATAACGGCCACAACGGTAATGATAACGGCCACAACGGTAATGATAACGGGTCAACAGTAATGATAACGGGTCAACAGTAATGATAACGGCCACAACGGTAATGATAACGGCCACAACGGTAATGATAACGGGTCAACAGTAATGATAACGGCTATAACATAGGAACAGAAACTGATTTTTAACAGTGAGTCAATGAACAAGTCCAAGATAGTATATAGTGTGGTGAGACAAACCCCCTTTCCCGTCCCTCCTACCCCCCTTTCCTTTCCCTCCTATCCCCCTTTCCTTTCCTCCATTCTATTCCCCCTTCCCTTACCCTCGCTCCTACTCATCCTTCTCCTTCCTCCTACTCCCCCTTCTCCCCCACAACAACTCCACTTCCTGACCCACCACTCATAAGACACTCTGGCCGGTGGTTTACACACACACACACACACACACACACACACACACTAATAAAATGGCACATATCCGGCGGAGTGAAGACCATCCTGGAAAAGTGTGTGTGTGTGTGTGTGTGTGTGTGTGTGTGTGTGTGTGTGTGTATGTATGTATGTGTTTGCGTGTGGTGTGTGTGCGTGAGCGAGCAACACCCACACAGCAGACCACTCATCCAGCAACATCCGGACTTCTCACTCTCCAAGGGGCCTTGTGGGAGCCGCTCCTTCCGGCCATCCATGACTCACTGACCGTATTTGGGAAACCCACCATATGTAAGGCCGGCTCTGCAATGTTAGGTTAGGTTACACGGATATGAAGGGGCCAGGTGTGAAGGTCAACGAAAGGTCATTGACTTCACACTGGTCAGCGTTCACTAATAGTCCTGAAGGTCACACACACACACCTGCCTCCGAGGGTCAACAACCGGTTCAAAGAGGTCAATGGTCAACCCTGGTATGTCAAAAGGCCGGGAGGTTAGGTTAGGTTAAGTTAGGTGAGATAAAGTTAGGTAAATTTAGTTTAGATTACAGCCAGGTAAAAATAAGGTAATGAGGATGAATCTTCAGGTAATCTCAAAAATTAATCTCACGCAGGTAACGTTGGGAGATGTGGCGTGAGATACAGCCCTGGCACCACCACCACCACCACCTTCTGCAGCGTCGGGAGGAGGGGAGGGGGAGGGGGAGGGGGGAGGGGACCTGCTCCACATAACTCCACACCTCTCCAACCGGTATTTCCTGCAACTCTCCCTCTCTCTCACCTGCATACCTCCCCCCTTCTCACCTCTACATATTCCTTGACCTCCCCTGACCTCCTAGTCCTCCCTCTCACCTCTACAGATTCCTTAACCTCCCCTGACCTCCTACTCCTCCCTCTCACCTCTACAGATTCCTTAACCTCCTTTGACCTCCTACTCCTCCCTCCCACTCCTCCTCACCCTCTGACCTCTACCCCCCCTCCCCCCGTGACCTAACATATCAAAGTGCAGATCACTCCATCGCAATTATCTCCTGCAATGTACAGTGTAGAGAGAGAGAGAGAGAGAGAGAGAGAGAGAGAGACCCATAACAAAGCATACAACACACACACACACACACACACAAAGCTACCCTCACCCCCTACAAGTCTCTTAGATATTTTCAAAAGTACACAAATACGGTTTAGATATCTTGTACCAGATCAAACAGTGGCCGCCCAGCCCACCCCCCGAAAGCGTGTAATAGTGTCTCAACAACCCCCGAGCAACTGTCGTAAGCTCACGATAACCTACTTTACTGTGTGTGTGTGTGTGTAACCGCGAAAAGTTTTTTGTTGGTGGTGTGGTGTCCAGAGCTCTTTTGTTTATCAGTAGACACACACACACACACACACATATGACAATCTTATCTTTAACGTTCGTATGTTCACCGTCTGATGATAACTTGCTACCTGCCTGTCCCCCCCTCTCTCCCTCCTTCTTCTGTAACACATTACCAACATCCAGACTCTCTCTCTGTCTGTCTGTGTCTCTCATATGTAGTAGTTTGAGACAACACTTGGCGGTGGTAGTGACTGGCACGGCAATAACATTGGCTGTGTTATCAGCTTGTTGAGGACGGAGACAAGTGATCACCACACACACCCCTCTCTAACACCCCAGGCCCACGTGACGTCACCACACACACCCTCTCTAACACCAACCAGGCCCACGTGACGTCACCACACACACACCCTCTCTAATACCTGCCAGGCCCACGTGACGTCACCACACACACCCCCTCTCTAACACCTGCCAGGCCCATGTGACGTCACCACACACACCCTCTCTAACACCTGCCAGGCCCACGTGACGTCACCACACACACACACCTCTCTAACACCTGCCAGGCCCATGACGTCACACACACACCCTCTCTAACACCTGCCAGGCCCACGTGACGTCACCACACACACACCTCTCTAACACCTGCCAGGCCCATGTGACGTCACCACACCCCTCTAACACCTGCCAGGCCCACGTGACGTCACCACACACCTCGTTAGGCCCACGTGACGTCACCACGCACACCTCTCTAACACCTGCCAGGCCACGTGACGTCACCTCTCTAACACCTGCCAGGCATGTGACGCACACACACCCCTCTCTAACACCTGCCAGGCCCACGTGACGTCACCACACACACCTCTAACACCTGCCAGGCCCACGTGACGTCACACACACCCTCTCTAACACCTGCCAGGCCCATGTGACGTCACCACACACACCCCTCTAACACCTGCCAGGCCCACGTGACGTCACCACACCCCTCTCACACCCAACGTCACCACACACAGGCACACCTGCCAGGCCCACGTGACGTCACCACACACCCCTCTCTAACACCTGCCAGGCCCACGTGACGTCACCACACACCCCTCTCTAACACCTGCCAGGCCCACGTGACGTCACCACACACACACCCACTCTAACATCATCATCATCGGCACATCATTCAATACAACATACAACATAATTTTATTCATCATGCAATACAACATCCTTCGTGTTGTATAATGATGCAACAGCTGACACATACTTGACGCGACCAGTATAGGACGAGTACTCATAAATTGCATCACAAGACCAACTTTTACGTACGTACGTACGTACACAAACACACACAGTCATAAACATCACAACAACGAGACAGGTGAGACAAAAACATGTACCTGGCGTTAATTAACAAAGATAGTAGGAACACCGAATGCGTCTCCCGTGTTCATCTATCATTCGGTCCATGAACCAGTATGTGTCAGGTGGTTCAGGTGTTCACATCAATCACAGAACCTAACCTAACCGTCATACTAACACCTGACAAGAAGGGACTGTCAGTCGGGGGGAGGGGGCATTATACCTGCCAGTTGATGACCTCTACAAGACAACACCCTAAGGTAGACAGTGTCATACCACCACCTCTGTTTGGGTGAGGATAGTGTTATGTCACCACCTGATGATGAAACACCCTAATACCAACCTAACCTAATAAAGCCTAATCAAACATGACATAATCATTAGGGGTGTTTCATCATCAGGTGAAATTACACACACACACACACACACACACACACACACACACACACACACACACACACACACACACACACACACACACACACACACACACACACACACACACACACACACACACACAGTACATCAGGGTCATTTATTCACCCGAGTACTACTAAAAGCATAAGGGTGGGGGGCAGAAGGTATGACCCCCATCCCATCCACCTCTATAGCTGGATTCAGGACACATACATGGGTACAGGTCAGGGTCAACTTAACTCACGCCCATCAACACGTAAACAAACCAATTCTCCAATATGTTGTTTGGATATAGACAATTTCTCTAAGCTAATGGAATGTCTTCGTTTTCTCAGAAGCTACAGTGGTAATAAATCGCTGTTATTACCTGGCTTCTATTATCTGTACTTTGATAGTGAAGGAAACACGACTAAGCTTTATTCCTTACTTCATCTAAGGATTCCTCTGATAAAGTCTTGTGAGGTTACGTCAGGAATAAAGCTCTATCTCTTTGGTTAGGTTAGGTTTAGGTTAGGTTTAGGTTAGGTTTAGGTTAGGTTAGGTTATCCCACAACTCACTACAACACCACCTAGAGTCCTAGACTGACATACACACACCACTGACAATAAGACAGAGGGCCTTTCATGATGTCAAGGTTCCCGTCACCACCACTCATGTCCAAACCCAGTCAACCCACTGACTGACTGACTGACTGACTGAGAGAACTTTTAACATGCCTGGTGAGTGTATAGCTGCAGTCACAACCCCTAACACTTCTCGTGACAAGTTCCTGTTCGTGACGTGAAGTTTAAATAACTTTACAGTGGTACAGTTTCCTCACACTTCAGAAGCACAAAACCTCCCACCACCACTTGTGATCTTATAAGTAAATTAGCGTAAAATTTATATAATACTTGGAGCTAAATATCTTATACGGATTAAATACCTTGGGGGAAAGAAGTAAATTAATACGTTATGCACCTACCCCCTACACACACACACTCAACATACCCACACACACTCAACACACCCCCACACCTCTCCCCTTCAACACACCCCTACACCCAAGTCAACACAAGACAAAACCTACATTAGAGGAAGATAGACTGTCGGCGTCGGGGTCACGGTCGTACAAATCCCGAAGGTCTTGAAAGGATCTGGATATCCTATGGGAGACGAGGGTGACGGGGGTGGTAGTGGACACAACAGTCACACTCTCAAACAACATCCCCACACCTAGTCTCTCTTTCTTCTTCTTCCTGAAGCCGCGTTTCAGGGTCAGGTAACCCCGCAACGTCGACGTCATCCTCTTGGTATAGTGGTTTTGATTGGCCCTCGGCTAAGTTATTACTTGAGGGTCAGTTGGTGGTGCTCGAGAGCCGCCTGCACCTGTGGTTCAAGGGTATACTGGCACTCTAGGTGGTTTGGTCCTGTTGATCACCGTCAAATAACTCTGTCTTAACTTTTTATTTATTTTACTTATCACTGATATCGATACTTACTGTACACAAACACAACTGAGATCACTTTCACTAATTTTCACTCGTGATAGTCATTTACAATCTTAATAATAGTCAAATATCACAGACTATCGTAAATAAATCTCACAGCAGAATAGTATTTTTTTTCAATACACTAAAATCACTATTATCGACTACAACACACACAAACACTTCACCAAGACCAACAGTTACTAAGGTGTGTTGTAGTAGTATAAGATGGATGGAGACTATACTGACTCACCAAGATAGTCAGGCAGTCAGTCACCAAGTCAAAATAGTATACTACAGTGAAGCCAGGAGGAGGAGGAGGTGCCTTAATCCACCCCAACCCAGCATAACCACCTACCTCCAACCTCCCAACATGGTGACCAACACAACACTCGCATTCTCTCTCCTCATTTGGTAAATAATATTCTGAAAATGAACGACTGTTGGTGAGTAATGACGCCACACACACACCAGCGCCAGTCTCCTCGCTATCGTCAAGGGCAAACTGGTATCTCCACTCCGTTATATTAGTGGTATTTCCTGGGTATTGTATCAATCATATACCTTTATAATCAGGTATGTAACTGTCTTCAAGGTATTATTTTACTGTGACATTTATACAAGTATTTGCTAGGTCATGAATGCAGCAACGACAGTGGCCGATTTAACTCTCGCAATTATATAGTTGATTTTTCGTTTACATAATCTGGAGATAATGGCAGTCTCATAGCCACGTATCACTGTTTATACACGGGTACATGTAATCCCTCATGCCACATCTGTATCCACAAATCCACCTCCTCGAACCTATCAATCTAGCTACCTAACACACAAACACACACACACACTAAAGCTGACATAACCTCTGACTGATCTGGTTATCGCTGGAGGGACGCAACCCCCCACCCCCCCTGTCACTCCCATTTCCCAGAAGAAAGTAATATCCATCGACTTAACCCCCTAACAAGGAAGCACCTGAGCACACCTGACGAAGCGAGGAATTATTCTTAAACCATCAGGTAATCACGCCAGGGTTAGGTTAGGTTGGGTTGGAATAGGTTAGGTTAGGTTTGGGTATTTAACCACCAGGTGAAATAAGCTGGTGAAGGGAGGGAGGAAGCTCTCGGTAATCTCCTTATCCTCACAGATCCACAGCGAGCCATCAACCAGATATCGACCACAGTCTCGCTAAGCTTACTGCCCCGTGGGGTTAAATAATGGCCAAAAATACTGTTAAGCTTATACAAAATAGGGAAGGGAAAGGGTAGTGTGAGAGAAGAAAGGGTTGTGAGGGAGGGGGAGAGAGGGTAAGGAAGGGGAAGTGTGTGAAGAAAGGGTTGGGAGGGAGGGAATGGGGAAATTTTTGAGAGGACAGGGAAGGGTAGTGTGAGAGAAGGGAAGGGAAGTGTGAGGGAAGGGTACACGAGCAAGGTATAAGAACGTGACTCAGTGGCCACAGAAACGACCATTAAAAACACACACACCTCCAGGGAAACAGCCGACAACACGGGGCCCTGGGAACAACCTCAGCAGTACCCTCACATGACCACACTACACCCGTATACCCATCTACACCCAGGCTACACTCTTACTACACTGTTAGAGCCATAAAGTGGAAGCAGTCTGAGTTACACCCATATCTCTTACACTCCAACCAACACTTCTCACCAAGCATATTGCGCCCCTCACCAACCACCTAACGAGGCCATGAGGTGCCATAAGCTGTGGTGCCTAACTGTTCGCTGAAATAAGTTGGGGGTGACAAATTATAAGGTAAAATAAAATGGAGTGTACTTAATAAGGTGGGGGGGGGTCTTATTTTCACGTGATCAGGATATAGAAAAATACGACCTACGTAAC
This sequence comes from Homarus americanus, assembly GCF_018991925.1. Lineage (NCBI taxonomy): Eukaryota > Metazoa > Arthropoda > Malacostraca > Decapoda > Nephropidae > Homarus > Homarus americanus. The sequence continues at coordinate 5,788,679 of NW_024732238.1, forward strand.
AGGAAAGAACACAGATAGAGATACAGAGCTAGGAAGGCAGGCAGGAAGCGGCGGCGTGATATATATAGCGTTATCGGTAAGTTTGGTAAGTGTGTATAGCTACGTGCCTCCTCCTCCATCCTCCTACGTCGTGATGTAAGCCTGTTTGTATCAATGTTATCATACCTGGTATATCATCCAACACCCCCACACACAACCTACCACACGCTAACCCAGGGACGATTCAAGTGTTACCATCAGCAAGGCACAGCTTCGAGACTTTGATCGTATCTATTAGTTGATCTTGATTAGACCTGACAGGATGTGTGTGTGAGAGAGAAATATTACTTCTTTACATTTCCTCAGCTTGTGGTGATTGAGTATAATTAACTAACACAGGTAAACAGGTGTAAGGGAAGCGGACGTGGTACAGGTGAAAGCCAAGAGCCGGGGACTCCCTGTGACCGTCCAGACACACACACTACCTTTGGCGGCCGCGTGGGTCAGCTCAGCCCAGCCCGACCTTCACCAGAATTCACCGCCTTGGGGAGTTTTCCTACACAGGTGTTAAGATATCTCAATGAGGTGTTGGATTTCTGAGATCCGCACGACAAGTTCCATCTCAGGCAGCTGATATTCTCTTTGTCTCTCTGTTTTATTTCACCTGAAGGCTAGATTAGGTCAACACAATACGTGGCTGGTAGGATAGGGTAAAATCAGAACACGTGGCCAACAAGAAAAGGTCAACAGAACGCGTGGCCAACAGGACAAGGTCACCAGAACACGTGGCCAAAAGGAGGTCACCAGAACACGCGGCCAACAAAACAAGGTCAAAACATCAAGGGGCCAATTCTGGACATAACTCAATTATCGAAATTAAGATGCGACCAGCGAGAGGAGAGCAGGTGAGGAGGGGGTGGGTGAGAGTGAGGTGCACCTGTGAGTTTTACACACACACACACACACACACACAGCTACACACGCCTACACAACATCAAACTGGTTTTCATTCTTGTGAGTCTCGACACTAACCCACATACCCTCGGGAGTCTTTTCTCTAGTAATTCACTGCAACACTTGTTTGTTTTTTAACTGGAGGGAGTTTCATAACACAAGAATGCACACACACACACACTAGTTTTCACCTGACCGCGCACCATTATCACCACCAGCACCACTATCACCACCAGCACCACTATCACCACCAGCACCACTATCACCACCAGCACCACTACCACCACCAACACAACTACCACCACCAGCACCACTACCAAAGGATCTCACTTCAGGATTAAGATACACTTATAATTTCCGTCACTTATTAACACTATTTTAATCCACTTTTCGTTAACACTATACACACTTTTAATCACTTCACAGTATCGTTATTCCATCTTTATAATAGAGGTCATTCTCCAGGTGTTGTGTTTACATGAGCGTTCATTGTAGGTCAGACAGTTTAATAGCAGCTAACATGTGGTGGATGGTGGTAGACACTAGCACACACACACCACTGTCTTCTCACCTTGCTAGATATATACTGAGTGTGTCTCTGGCTCTCACCTCACAACAACACGCTATTAGCTCCCGGATCACACTACCGAGCACCGCCACCACCGCCACCTCGCCTCACACTACTGCACTACCACAGCTGATAGCAACCAACCTCAACACCACACTCGCTGAACCACACTACAGTCTCTGCTACCCTCCACACACACACACAACCCCCCCATCGGACGTAACCAGTTGCCAGTGAGTGATTTTTAAACACGGGGCATTCACATTTAAAACTTAAAATATATACCCAAATATATATGACCTCTAATATTTCACACATATAATTAAATAAGATAATCAATATGAAAACAACCCCCCCAAAAAAAAAAGAAGTAAATTTAAACAATAAATGACAGTCACTGGTGGACGGGCATGACTGAGGGAGTTTGGCGCGTACCGGACGGGCAGGCAAGAGGTTGAGGAGGAGGAGGCGAGAGGGCAGTCCTACGTCCCACGCTACAAAAAATAATCCTACTCATCCTTCAAAAATTATATACCACTTCCACCCAAATTTTGCCTCACCTTATCCTCATATATCTTCAGTACACGAAGCTCCCATGTGTGTGTGTGTGACCTGATGAGTTAAGACCCTGCTTGTTACCCCCCCCTCTCCCTCCCCTTACTAGACAGTTTCACCTACCGTACACAGGATATATTTTTCATAACTAAGTCTCTCTCTCTCTCTCTCAAAATTCGACGAAAACATTTTTTTTAAATTTTAGGTCAATATTCACATAGTTTTTAAATCCTGTTACAGCCAAATTTCATTCATGGTGAGACACACGTTGTGGGGAGGGAGGAGGGGGGTGAAGGGGGGTAGTGTGGTTTTGGGGAGACGGTTGAAAAGGATGGGGTGAAGAGAGGGGGGAGGGCAGAGGGAGGAGTAAAAGAAGGGTTAAGGATGGAGAGAGGGAGGGGTGAGGAGCGAAGGAAAGACGAGAGGGGAGGAGGAGAGGGGGCCGGAAATCCTTTACACACACACCAACGTTTCTTCTTTGTCTCCGTGTGTGTGTGTGTGTGTGTGTGCGTGTTGATGAGTATTCCGATAACTTGGTAACACTAATACCAGACACGGATCCACTAAAGCTAAGATTTTGCTAAGTTGTCTCTCTTAACTTGGCACACACTCAACCTTACACGGAGGAACGAACACCCAGCTATTTTTAAACGCATTACTAGTCAAATATACACATAAAAAAAGGCCAATAAATAGAATTCGCTCGGTAATGTGTGTTGAAATCTCAGTGCGGTACTCCAAGTCAGGTTTCTCTTCACTGATAGGTTGTATAGAGAGTTTTGGTCAAGAGAGAGAGAGAGAGAGAGAGAGAGAGAGAGAGAGAGAGAGAGAGAGAGAGAGAGAGAGAGAGAGACGGGGGGGGGAGGCGTTCTTTTAGCAAGTTTTGGTCATTAGCCATAAATGTTTCCTAATGTTAAGTGACCTTTAACGATGACCCGTGACCTTGACCCTAGTCCAATTATGATAAAAAACCTAACCTAACGTAACCTAACCTAACACATCTTTTGCACACAGGAATGTTGCAAACGTTGAACCTGAGTAACATCGGGCTAATTAGTTTCTAAAATACAGGTAAGGTGGCAGACAGGTGTGTGATTGTCTGTTGCAGGGAGCAGATGGTGGGGCGGATCGGCAGGTGTGAGGAGGAGGAGGAGGAGGAGGAGGCAGGTGTGAGGAGGAAGAGGACGAGGAAGAAGAAGAGGAGTAGGAGGAGGAAGGAGATGAGGAAGCCAGGTGAGTAATGCGTATAGGTATAAGAACACAGGGTCGGAGGAGGAGGACTAACGCAAGAAACGTCCTTGGTTGGCACGCAGGAGTGGGGGGGGATGGTAGGACACGTATGGGAGTGAAAGGGAGTGTGTAGATAATCCTGTAGACATGATGAAACAACGTGTGTGTGTGTGTGTGTGTGTGTGTGTGTGTGTGTGTGGAGGGGTGAGGTGTGGGCAGCCAGTCACCTTCAGAGAGAGAGAGAGAGAGAGAGAGAGAGAGAGAGAGAGAGAGAGAGAGAGAGAGAGAGAGAGAGAGAGAAGGAGCGGTCAGCTGGGTACTAGAATTCACCTGAGTCAAGACGGATGAAGTTCGTGAAGAAAGACACATTCTCGACATACCTCACCGTGTCCTCCCTCACAAGGTTAAACTCTCCTCACCAATCTCTTATCACTAATATATATAAAATGCCAAAATTAAGGAGGATCACCTGAAGAATATCCACCCCAGCTTATTTCACCTGAAGATTAATCACCCTAACGCTAACCTAACCTAATCTTGTTACAGAAAGTGAAGAGGGAAAGTCAACACAAAAACTAGTTAACAGATAAGTGCTAAAAAACAGCTAAGAATGTGGAAGTGTTAACTGTGTAAGAAAGGCAGTTAGTTACCTGTTGTTTACAAAGCTATAATCTAATTAATGTTAGTACCAGGTGTGTTTCTTTCAACCAACAGGTATATAAAAAAAAGGAATAAAATTTCGTAAAAAAGCACAAATTAGTAAAAAAAATAATAAGAATAAAATTACAATATAAAACATAAAAACAAATGAAAAATTAAATAAAAAAAATAACAAATAAATAAAATATCATAAAAAAAAAAAAATTATAAACAGATAATATAAAATAATTAAAAATAATATCCGCGTTGCTTCCCACGATAGACAATTAAAAAAAAATCATCAAATTTATCCCATTATCATAGACGAATGTGGTAATTATATTCACAAACACACGCACACACAAAACATGGACTTGACGCAAACTGATAACCAGGACGTATTGGAAATATTTCAAGGACAACTATCTATCTATCTATCTGTTTATCTATCTATCTATCTATCTGTTTATCTATCTATCTGTTTATCTATCTATCTGTTTATCTATCTATCTATGGGTGTCACCAGCATACATGTACAGTTGATTACGTAATTTTCTGGACACATTTGGCATCAACCACAAAAGTCACGCCTACTTTTTTATCAGCAATTTCCTAACTTCTTCTGTGAAACACACACACACACACACACACTAATTAAAATATCATAATTACCCCGAAAACTCTACCGTAATCAACTAATTTGGGGGTCAAAACTATCATAATTAACAGAGAATATATATACATATATTCTTTATTCTTTTTCTTAATCTCACCGTCTAAAATAATGACAGCAGTAATCACCAGTACTGTCTATGGCGCAGTGACGGTATAATTATACTGTACAGGGTGTGTCAAAAACTTCAATCACTCAGAATAATTTACCTTAACTTCATCGTGACGTTCAAGTGTATTAATTATTCTTCGTTTATTAACTCAAGTGTGATTAGCGTTAACTTTAATGAGTTGGTAACAAATGAATATATAATAGCCGGTTTGTTAAAAGTATGAGTTATGAATGTTTTTGAGGCACCCTGTTATAATACTGATAACCTACTTAGTTGCCAGAATGAGTCTCCCCCCCCCGAAGCATCTGAACGTGATAATAATGGTCGTGTCCTCCCTTACTACCAGCATATTAACCTAACCTAACCATCAGAATCTTAACTTAAGCTAACCAATAGAATCTTAACTTAACCTAACCTAACCTATCTCAGGACCGTTGGTCTCTACATCCACATAGGAGAAACCGAAGCTACAACAGTCTTTCCCCTATAGAGACCCCAAGCTACAGTAGCAGTGTCCTTCTCCTCAGCTCAAAAGGCCCATTGGTCTCTACCGTACAGAAGGGAGTCTAGCCCTGCACATATTAACAGTTTACGATCATCCACACACAATACACAGCCAGCCAGCCTGCCAGGTACCACAACTAGCTTAAAGAGGGTCACCACCACCACCACCAGTAACCCCCGATCATAATCACGAGAGAGAGAGAGAACAGCTTGATAAACAAACAGCCGTAACACTAACCACCATCAACAAGGCTCAAAACTCTCTCAGCCTCATCACACCCAAGTTACTCCTGACGGTGGTATTGTAGAGCAGAGGACCCCCCCCCTCCCCCCACCTTCATTCAGTCTCCCCCTGTCGATGTGATCAGGTTTCCGGGTGAGTCTGTCTCCCTGGGGACCCTCTACACACGCTGGTGCTGGCAGGCGGGTGAGGAAATGTGCGTCTGAGATGTGTTACGCCAGACGCTGCACGCTTCCCTGGCTGGCGTTGTATTTGTGACAGCAACACGCCATACACAACTCCCGTTCCGGCAAGGGGTAGGAAAGGGCCTAGGAAGGGGGGGTGGGAGGAGAGGGCCTAGGAGGAGGGTAGGAGTAAAGGGCCTAGGAGGGGGGTAGGAGGAGAGAGCCAGGCAGGGGTAGGGAGGAGAGAGCCAGGCAGGTAGGAGGAGAGCCAGGCAGGGGGTGGGGAGGAGAGAGCCAGGCAGGGGTAGGGAGGAGAGAGCCAGGCAGGGGTAGAGGAGGAGAGCCAAGGGGTAGGGAGGAGAGAGCCAGGCAGGGGTAGGAGGAGAGCCAGGCAGGGTAGGGAGAGAGCAGGCAGGGGGTAGGAGGAGAGAGCCAGGCAGGGGGTAAGAGGAGAGAGCCAGGCAGCGGTAGGGAGGAGAGAGCCAGGCAGGGGTAGGAGGAGAGAGCCAGGCAGGGGGGGATAGTTTTAGAGGTAACATTAGAAACTGTTTGTCTTAAGCCCTCCAGACAGGAAGTCAGCGATATGTTAACAGCTGTTCTCGGTAAACAACACACCGGATGTAAATGTCTTGTTCGCCCAAAATCCCGAACACATCCGAGTTACGAGAGAGCAATAAACAAGACGCGTGTGGGAGGCGCAACTTGTCAACATTCCTCCATACCTCACACATGACACACCTCACGCCCGGGCCAGGTGGTAATGTTTACATCGTCAACAGTTACCTGAGAGCGACACTGGTTCCGGGTCCCTCCCTGTTGACCAGTTCTTCCCTCACAACCTCACCTTGGCTCACTCCCTCACTCCTCTCTCTCTCACACACACACACTAAAACCAATAACCAACACTAATACTTTCCTCTTCGTGTTTACCTTTCATAAAAGCTCTGGTGTTTTCCCTCGGCTGTTTACTCCCCATCAGAAACCGTAAATACAGTGATCCAGCGAGTGTGGAGACAGAAACGACTCAGGTGTAGCCATGAGCCGTGGGTGTTGCTGGAGTTGCCCTACATGTTGCCGCCTCTGCCTCCCACCCACGGCCACTAGGTTCTGACACAAACAACCGGGGACTCTTAGCCACGTCACACCCAACACTAAAGGACAGAAATATCTCAAATGTGGGTTTCAATACCACACTTTACACTCCCGGTATTTTAATAGAAAGAAGAGTTTAAAATACCCACACCAACACCACCACCACCACCACCCACACCACCACTACCCACACCACCCGATGCCAATTTACCTGAAGGACACACGTGGGCAGAGAGGTCAGGGCAGAGGTCAGGTGGTTTACGCGAGGTCATTACGAGGCGTAGCCCAGTAGGAGGGAGGGTGGGAAATGTCAATAAGCTTGTTTCGGGGTGAGGGAAGAGGGTCAGGTCAGGCTGGAGGGGGGTGATGGAGAAGGGTAAGGTCAGGCTGGGGGTTGAGGGAGGAATGTGAGCTGTGAGGTCATGCTGGGGGCGGTGAGGGGTGAAATACGAGGGTGAGGTCAAGATGGGGAGGGTATGGGGTGAGGTACGAGGGTGAGGTCAGGCTAGGGGGGGGGTGAGGCACGAGGGTGAGGAATCCAGGCATCAAGAATTAACCAATTTCTCCTCTCACCGGGACTCACGAACACAGAGGCGAAAGCAGCCACTTAGCACCGCGAGGCTGACAGGGTAGGTAAACAGTGCATTTATTCCTGGTGATAGTGGGTGGTGATAGACATCTTAGCTGCTGGTGTTGTTGTTTGACTGGCCAGTAGTAATGGTAATAGTAATGGTGGTGGTGATGGAAGTAGGAGTAGAAATAATAGTAGTGGTAATGGTGGTAGTAGTGGTGGTAGAGGGTGTCTTTATGGTCAAGGAGAGCGGGATGACTCTGCTACACTTACGTCTACACCCGCCTACACCTGTCCGCACTATACACCTTCATTGCCTCCCTTTCTACCTGACGTCGTGCCATACCTGAGGGCTGGAGGAGATCTATCTATCTATCTATCTGTCTATCTGTCTATCACTCTCTCTGTCTGTCTGCCTTTGTCTGTGTGTGTCTCTCTCATACCTGTATACCAGAACAGGTGTCTTTCATTAATAAATTCATTCACACAGGTGTCTCAATAGCTTAACGCTGAACAGGTGAGTTAATTAATCTTTCGTTAAAGTTTACACGGGTTAATGGTAAACAACTATACTAATTTCCCATAATATATTCCTTAAAAGGTATAAATTCATCAATCAACTCAACCTAACCTAACCAAATCTAACCTAACCAAATCTAACCTAACCAAACCTAATCTAACCTAACCGAATCTAATCTAACCGAACCTAACCTAGATAATTTTAGCCAAGGTTAGAGGTCACTATGTCAACACAATACCTGGGTAATCACGCATGTCCTTCCCTCCAGCCAGCTCGTCTCACCCTGGCAGCGACCTTGACTCAATCGACTTGGCTTTCCCAATGCAGCTTTTGGCCAGCTAGCCACACAACCACACACAAAAACACACTACACTTCCTTCCGTTGTGGTGTTTTGACCTTAAGTGCCACTGTTTATACTCCCACGGTAAATAGTACTCCTCTTCCAATAACAGCAATAATAAAATTAATACAAATAATGATGATAATAACAATAATAATATCAATAACAACAACAACAACAATAATAATAATAATAATAATAATAATAATAATAATAATAATAATAATAATAATAATAATAATAATAATAATAAGGAACACTTCCCCATACGTCAGTTCACATTACGAAGGATTTCTCAATACTAAATAATTTCCTCTTACGTAAACACGAACAGATAGAGTGTGTGTGTGTGTGTGTGTGTGTGTGTACTACGTCATCATACAGGTGTGACCTTAATTAAAAGGTTTACACACACACACACACACACACACACACACACACACACACACACACACACACACACACACACACACACACACACACACACACACACACACACACACACACACACACACACACACACACACACCTCTCAATGTTTACAATACGTCCAGGGTTCCTCCACTCAACGCATTTTACAACCTGACCTGTATTTAAAGCCTGACCTTGTTTACAACCAGGATTTGTTTACCGGGTGATCTTTGTCTGGTTAATACAACACAAAGGTACATATTGAGGTTAACGTCATAACAATACAAACAATTACAAAATCTCTTCCCGTGTTACAATTACAGAAACGTATTAATAACATGGAGTGGACTTTTTGTTTCCCAATCTGAAGTGCAAATAGAACTCTCTCTCTCTACCAGCATCAATGACAAGAATATTCCTTTATCGAGTCCCTCCACCGTCAACCCCAGATGCTGTTGGCCACTATAATCCAGCGCCTCTGCCTCCTCCCCACACTCAGATGGTATCGGTGTTTACCTTTCACGGTGGAGGGGAGGGAAGGGAAGGGGAGGGGAGGGAAGGGAAGGGGTCACCACACACACACACATCTCTCCCTTGTTGTTCCTTCTCCCTTTCCACTGATTCTTACCTCATCTCTTCCCATCTCTCCATTCCTATAGTTCTTTGCCTCACTTCCACCAATCTCATTAAACTTTCTCTTCTCTTTTCTCTCACCCTATCCGCCTCCTTCCCTCCTCTCTTCCCTCCACCTTATTACCCGTTGACCCCTCATAACACACTACCGCTTCCTCACGTCCAATGTCGACCCACCTGATATGGACTGTGTCGCCAGGGACGGGATACGACCTTGTCTGTCTCCCCCCTCCCCCCCCTGCAGGTAGTGGGGGAGGAGAGGGGGAGGGAGAATGACAACCTCTCCCTTTCTTTCTCTCACCTTCACTCCCTCCTTTCATTGTTCCCCCTCCCTCTCCTTTCACTCTCCACCCCCCCTCATCCTTTAATCTTTCCTCTCCTCCCTTCATTCTCCCCCTCCTTACACTCTCACCCCCCTCCCTCTTCACCTCCCTCCTCCCTTCACCCTCCTTTCACTCTCCTGCCCCCCTCCTTATGCCGCCACCACATATCCTTGACACAAGAATACTGAAGGAGTTAGTCTGACTCTGTCCGTCATACCGAGGTCCTGTTGCTATCCCTGTCTGTCTGTCTCATTTTTCTTCATCATTCATTTAAGTTACATTCTCATAAATTCACTGGAGAGAAAGAGAGAGAGAGAGAGAGAGAGAGAGAGAGAGAGAGAGAGAGAGAGAGAGAGAGAGAGAGAGAGAGAACAACCCGTCAACATTATCCCACCAATACCAAGTAAATAACACGAACTCCTCCTCCTCCTCTACCTCCTCCTCCACTGAGTTATAACTTGAAGACACTCTAACGGAAAATCTTTACACCAAAGCTTACACTTAATTACTTTTCTTCATTCGTCAACCGGGGTTTTCCGAGCCACAACACACCCGATGCGTCCTGTTATGATAGCCACACAATGACGTCACGAATGACACAAACCCACGTCTTCAAGCAACCCTTCTATCACGTGGCCAACACCTCTTTATGGCTTCACGTGGGATTAGTTTACCTTAGGTGGCGTGATTTTATGGGATTATTTCCCCAGTTAAGGGGATTTATTCCTCGGTACTGGGAATTATCATGACGTAAATCAAGAGTGGTGGAGGGGAACGGAGATTAACTAACACAGGAGATAACAGTGAGATGGGCTGGTGATGGGCTGGTGGTGGGCCGGGGGTGGGCTGGTGATGGGCCGGGGTGGGCTGGTGGTTTGGGGGGGGTCGAAGGACTATCTGGGTGAACATGTGGTGAAATTATGTCATTGCGTTAATCGCTTTCCTGTTAACCGGATGGACGCCACTATCACTGTGAGTCTGTGATGTCAAATTGTGCAGTCACACACACACACACACACACACACACACACACACACACACACACACACACACACACACACACCTGACGAATACGATAAGTTAACAGGTCTTAACCTAACCTACCTAAAACTTGTGTTATTGCAGGGTTGTTCCTAAGTGTTTAGTTGGGCTTACCTGGGTGTGAAGACGCTGGTGTGTGGCAGGCGTGGAGGGCGCGCGTGACGGGCGTGGGGGTGCCAGCAGCAGGTAGAGTCTGGCCCAGGCATGGGGACGCACAGAGGCCCACACGTGATAGACAGCTGGGGTCACGTGGGGGGAGGGGCGGGAGAGCCTCAGTGTGGCCCTCACCAGGCGGCGACCAACGCGCACCATGCGCACCAGGCAGGGGGTCACGCCGCCCTTACGTCCACGCGTCATCCTCCTCCTCCTCCACCACGCCCACGACCACCCTACACCTCCACGCCCTCCTGAGGTGACCCCAGCACCCAACCTTCTTGCCCCGAAGGCCGTCTTCATCCGCTACACGTTATCATCACTTACTGAAGCACTTGTCTCCTCTCCTTCACCGCCTGGCTCCTTTCCTTCACCGCCTGGCTCCTCTCCTTCACCACCTGGCTCCTCTCCTTCACCGCCTGGCTCCTTTCCTTCACCGCCTGGCTCCTCTCCTTCACCGCCTGGCTCCTTTCCTTCACCGCCTGGCTCCTCTTCTTCACCGCCTGGCTCCTCTCCTTCAGTGTTCTCATTTGTTTTTAATTGGCATGTACCAATAAGCTGTAAATTACCTGACGCTATCACATCTCTTCTTCCTCCGTCAGATGAGTGTGTGTGCGTGATCCCAACCCTCATCCAGGTAGCAAAAAGAGCCGCCCACACGCAACAGCAAGCCCATAACACACACGTTTGTACGGGAAGGCACAGATGTTTGGCCTTGTGTTTGTAACTCCTGTCAACCGTCCCTCTCCGTAGGCACTAGGCAGGCATACCGCTGTGCCTGTTGCCATGCACTGAAAGGAGGTCTATAGATTTGGAAAAGGTCAAGCTTAATTCAGTTTAAGCTGGGTATGTGCATGACCTTCCAACACCCCTGCATGACCTCCCCCACCCTTGCATGACCTCCCCCACCTCTGCATGACTTACCCCCACCCCTGCATGACCTCCCCTACCCCTGTATGACTTCCTGACCCCTGCATGACCTCCCCTACCCCTGCATGACTTCCCCGACCCCTGCATGACCCCCCCCCACCCTTGCATGACTCCTCCACCCCTACATCCTCTACATGATTACACATCGGCCGCACTACGACAACATTCAACAAAATCAACATAAAAACTGGCCACTACGACTGGCTCACTCCCTCGACACTTGCCTCCAACAATAACACTAATATTTCCCCTGTGCTCCACCAGCGACCCGCCATCTTGAGGGTTGAGACACGCCGTAAAAAACATCTTATCTAACAAGGCCAGCTGGTAGGACACGGCGGAGTGCAGGATGACATGTGTTAGTGAAGGCAGCGGCCGAGGATGTAGGACACGTGGGTTGGCGTGTCCTAACTGTGAGAGGGGGGGGACATGTGGGGTGATGTATCCCAGCTGTGGGGTGGCGTGTGAACATGTGGGGTTATGTGTCCCAGATGTGGGGAGGGGGATGAGGAACATGTGGGGTGATGTATCCCAGCTGTGAAGGGGGATGAGGAACATGTGGGGTGATGTGTCCCAGCTGTGAAGGGGTATGAGGAACATGTGGGGTGATGTGTCCCAGCTGTGGGGTGGCGTGGGAATATGTGGGAGTGACGTATCAAGTTCGTCATCGCTACAGACCACCAATGTATACAATCCATCTCTTCCCCTTTCTTCCCCTCTCCTCTCTTCCCCTTCCCTCTCATCTCTTCTCCTTCCCCCTCTCCCCACAACCAAGACAAAGGGATCTATAACTCTCAACCCTGTACATACATACATACATACATACATACATACACACATACATACAATCAAACATACATACATACATACATACATACAATCAAACATACATGCCGGAGATAAATTAACTAATGTATGGATAAATAAATAAATAAAACACTGTACATGTATTAATTCACCCAAAGACCAATTAGCTAGACACAATTTGCTATACCAATTCTCTTGAGACAAATTAGCAACATGAGCAAACAATGAGCTAGAAAATAATGACTCAAGGATGCTGCAGCGTGTGTCAAGAGATGTATGATGAATGATATACACAATGACATACGAGGCGCCCAGGGTGTATAAAAATGTATAATGAATAATGATGAGCTGTATATTAAGAAGCGCTGCTGTGAGTCCATTGTGTAGGTTTAAAGTTATGAGGGAGTTGGAACACACACACACACACACACACACACACACACACACACACACACACACACACACACACACACACACACACACACACACACACACAATCTAACCAATCAAATTTTAAAGTAACCCACCAGTACTACCCCCAGACCTCCCACCCCTCCCAAGACGCAGGGCAGAGTTGATGAATGGTGGGCCAAGATAAACGGTCTAATACCACCCCCCCATTTGGCCCACCCCAGCCCACCCCACACCCCTGGCCTACCCTGTCATCTCCCTAAAACACCGTGGGAGAGAGACAGAACCACCTGCAAGAACCTAACCTAACCTAACCAAACCTAACCTAACCTAACCATGATCTATCTTCACGTACACGAGGTAAAATTATACCTAATCTTTCGAGGACGTGTTGATATAATTCACAAATGATTCAAAATGGTATAATTATGTTGATATAACCCGTAAAATATTCGCTATATAATCTGGGGTATGTTCTGCAGGCTATAATTATGTTGGTATAACCTTTATTATATAACTACAAGTCGGAGATATTTTATATAACCCGTAACTGATTAGATTATATTTCCAGGGTATGTTTATATAACCTGGAGCTTATTAACTTACAAGAATTCTACTCTAATTGGGACGGACAGACGGACGGACGGACAGACAGACAGACAGACAGACAGACAGACAGATAGATAGATATATAGATAGATAGACACAGACAGACAGATATAGATATATAGACGATGTTTTTTTTTCAGATTCCAGTCCCAACAAACCAGCCCCCAAGGAGTCACCTGATACTACACCAGTACCCCCAGCGTCCTAAACACAGCCCCAGTCCCAGTCCAAGTCCCCGGAAGTCCATCTTATCCCAGCATACAGACCCGTCCGTCCCAAGCCCTCATCTGATCCCTGTACTGTACTTAGTATCCCGAGGAGGAGGAGGAGGAGGAGTATCCCGAGGAGGAGGAGGAGGAGGGAGGAGGAGGTGAATCTCCCCAAACACGTGACCAGCTTCTTCAGCATCACACACACACACACACACACACACACACACACACACACACACACACACACACACACACTTCCGGATGAACTGAATTAACCGGTTTCCGTCTTTTTGTGGCGATGCAGCAAATGTAGAGGACATTCTCGGGGTGGGAGGGAGGAGAGGGAGGGAGGGGGAGGAAGAGAGGGGGGGGAAGAGATGCTTACTTCAGAACAGACCCTTCCATCATGTCCCCCAGCAACCACTCACCCAACCAACCAACCAACCACCTTATTCGTCGTATACAAAGGCCCATCCTACACGGTAAAAATGGACCAATGTTTATTTTAAGGGGATGACAGTAAGGACAGGCACTGGTGTCTAATGTTACAGCAATACAGCAACACCCCTACCCTCCTTCATCACTCTCTCCCTCCTTCCCCCTTCATTACTCCATCTTTCTTTCCCTCCCTCCTTCCCTCCATCTTCCTTTCCTTCCTTTCTTCCCTCCCTCTGATGACACAGCTCTCATTCATCTAACTAGATAGAGGAGAGAGAGAGAGAGAGAGAGAGAGAGAGAGAGAGAGAGAGAGAGAGACCAACGAAGAACTAGCAATACCATTAACGAATACCGAGAACTGAAGGGAGAAAACAAGAGAGGAAAGGTAGCAGAAAGAAGAGGGAAGGAAAAAAGGAAAAGGGGGAGGAAGGAAGGGGGGGAGGAGCTAATATAAGACACAAAAATAAAACAGACGATAACACACACACACACACACACACACACACACACACACACACACACACACACACACACACACACACACACACACACACACACACACACACACACACACACACACACACACACACACACACACACACACACACACACACACACACACACACACACACACACACACACACACACACACACACACACACACACACACACACACACACACACACACACACACACACACACACACACACACACACACACACACACACACACACACACACACACACACACACACACACACACACACACACACACACACACACACACACACACACACACACACACACACACACACACACACACACACACACACACACACACACACACACACACACACACACACACACACACACACACACACACACACACACACACACACACACACACACACACACACACTATCCAAACCTAACCAAAAGTACGCTGGGCTGGGTTGGGTTTTAATAGTCCTAACCTCACTTAATCTAACGTAACCTAACCAAATCTAACCTAACCAAAACTACTTTGGGTTAGGTTAGGGTTAAACACCATACCCACAGTAAACCACAAAATAACCACACTATGCCTACAACCCACAAACCATACCCACAACCCAACCAACAACCCACAAACCAAGCCACACCCACAACCCAATCCAACCACACCCACTCCAACACACACCCACAGCCCAATCCAACCACACCCACAACATAACCACCCACAACCCAACCACAGTCTCTAAACCTCAATATATAACCACAACATGATAGAACATACTGTTAGACCATCCTGTAGAGTGTATCCTGGTACAGCACCGATATACTGCCTCATATCAAGCACAAAGAAAACGGGGCGTGAAATCTGAGAGGATGAAAGTTTACACATGTGGCAGAAACCCTTGTGTTGCTTGTCTCTAGAGGAGGGAGGGAGGGTGTGAGGGGAGTGGAGGAGAGGGGGTGGAGGGGGGCAGAGAGTGGAGAGAGAGGAGAGGAGGAGGAGGAAGAGTGGAGGGGGAGAGAGGGGAGGGGGTGAGACATCTTAGATATCTAATGGTTTCCTTCTGTTATTTCTTGTGTGTGTGTGTGTGTGTGTGTGTGTGTGTCTCCTCTGTCTTGTCTCTTACACACACACGAACAGAGAGAGAGAGAGAGAGTGCTTGGCCCCCGTAGATCAAAGACAACGTTTGGATCTCTCTTTCAATCCCTCTCTCCCCGCTTCCATCCATCCCCCCTCTCTATCCTCCCAATCCCTCTAATTAAACACCAAACTCAAGAGACCCAGAAGAAGAAAGAAGGTCAGAGAGAGTGTAACCCCCTCCTCCATCAAACGAAGCCAGTACAGTACCACTTTTAGAGTCTCCCCTGAATGGTGTCTCGTTACAGAAAACGTAATTCAGCTCTGGACAAAATAGAATAATTGATGAACATTAACTAGAGCGACCGTTTTGACGCTGTTTTTTTATTTCACTCGTCAATTTCGTTGGTGAATTGGGACTGTATCAAGTTTATTACGTAATGGGTGTGTAATGGGTGTGTAATGGGTGCGTAATGTTTGTTTGGGGAGACGGACTTTGATGGTGAATCAGAAGCACAAACACTTTACAGGCCGCCGTCGGCTCCTATTAAGTGGTTGGAAATCAGATTGACCTGATTCTTCGTACACACACACACACACACACACACGGTCGATAGATCATTTAGCCTAATTAACAAAAATACTAATTGTAATTTACTCTCTTGGAATGATATTAATGACGTAGTTACATTAATAAGGTGATTTATTTAATTATCGGTCACGTGGGCGTCAAGATGCTCACCGTTGATTGGTTCTTGGCTTATATGACGTCTGTTTGGGTCATGGCAAACAGGGGCTTATCAGACAACCCCATTAGAGCATATGTGTGTGGAGAGAGAGAGAGAGAGAGAGAGAGAGAGAGAGAGTTGGAAAATAAATGGAAGATGTAAAGAAGATTTAAAGGAAAACAGAGAGAAAAGAGGAATACGGAGAAGGGAAGAGGAGAGGGAGACGGAAAGAAAAATAGGAGAGAGGGGGACGTGGAGAGAAAGAAGGATGTAGCACGAGAGAATGGCGGGCGTGAAGCAAGACAAATACACGAAATAAAGATACAAGAGGGGGAAGGTATGATAAACGAGGCATGGAAGAGAGAGAGAGTAAAAGGGGGTTGACAGGTAGAGGGTAGACAGCAACAACAGGAGATTAATGATGATATTCACTCTCCAGTCTACAGTTGGGTCGACTGAGGACGCCCCACTCAGTCAACTGGCCGCGGGACTCGAATTGGCAGCCGTTAACTCAGATTTTTCATTCCATTAATTATAAGTAAGAAAATGGGTATAAGATAAAGCAGGAACAACGCAACAAACACTTTTAATATAGTGAGGATGTTGCAAGAGCAGCAATGTGCAACCGAGCAAGGCATGAAGTAAACTGAGTACAGTATATAGCGAGCCCAGGGGAGCGTGTGTGCCTGACCAAGGGAGGGAGGCGGGCAAGAAAAGGGATGGGAAGAAAGAGACGATGAAAAGGAAACAGGAAATAAGAGAGAATGAGAGAAGGAGCAGAGGAGTAACACACACACACACACACACACCTTCCTGCACCCAATTTCTACTTACCATTAAAAAAAAACCACCATGGAAATTTTCAATCCACACCATTCAACTTTTTCCTCCTCCTCGGGTCAACCCTTCAATTCCCCCCCCTCCCCCCTCAACCCCATCAATCTTCAATCCACGAACAAAGCCGCCACTGCAAGCATTTTTTAAACTCACTATTACGTGTTAGAAAAAAATGAAAAAAAAGTAGCCCAGGCTTTCATAAATCACTCTCGGTACCTCCCTCTCCCTCCATTCCTTTCCTTCTTTTCCTCTTAAAGCAAATTCTCCCTAAGTGCGTGAGTGAAATTCCTTTAAAACAACTAAAAGATCGTGAGTTATGTTACCCTAGGCTGCATTTTCCCCGAATTCTAGCCAATGCATGTTAATATATCTCAATCAATATACTACAATATACACCTTTTACCTGTAACTCTCACTGCGTTCGTATATACAAGGTCACTTCTCTGAGACACAAGTGAAACGGAATGAAAAGAAATGGCATGGGGAGGATTTCTCACGCCCGCCCTCCGTTTTCCTAACTGTTAACAACGAACCTCACGTCCCGGGATTTTTTTATTTGCAGGTCCGACCCAACTAGTTACTGTGAGGGGTGCAAAGGCGGCCACTTAGCAACGGCGGCCACTTAGCACCCTGGAGGAAGAGGAGGGCGGTTATCGAACTGTTGGAGATGAGAAACGAAGTGAGGAAAGGGAGGAAGAGGGTGAGGAAGAGTAGGAAGAGGGTGAGAAAGAAGGGGGGGAGTGGGAAAGAGGGAAGCAGGGTGTGGAAGAAGGGAAGGATGGTGAGGGACAGGGGAGGAGGAAGAAAGGAGAAGAGAAGATGTGAAAGGGAGAAGGGAGGAGGGTTGGGAAGAGGGGATGGGGAAGAGGAAAGCGGAAGGGAGAAAGGAGAGTTAAGACGAAAGAAAAATAAGCAGGGCAGGGGAAGAAAGGAGAAGCAGAATGACAATAGACAGACAGACAGGCAGACAGATAACAGGAGTCAATCAGCACATATCTGTCCACGATAATACAGAGGACATTAGCTATGGCGCCCCTGAAACGTGACCCAAATGGTGGTCTAGGGTAGTGATCGATGACTACTTGGGGGAGGTCATGGTGGGGGGAGGGGTCAGGATAGGGGTATAGGGGTCATGGTAGGGATATAGGGGTCATAGTAGGGGTATAGAAGTTATGGTTGGGGGTCATGGTGATGGGTTATGCCAGGGGTTATGGTGGTGGGAGTTATGGTGAGGGGGGTCATGGTTGAGGGTATGGGGTCATGGTAGAGATCATGGTAGGGGTATGGGGTTATGGTAGGACAGGAGATACAGATGATAGAGACGATGGTGGGGTACGGACGGTATCATTAAAAAAAAAAAAACCGGACCCATAATCGAACCCATGTACTCGAGATAGGATTGGAGCTCCATGTCCCAGCTCACCCAACTAGACGCCCGGGTTAATGAGGGATAATACCTAATTACCGGCGTGATTAACGTCATGAGGGGGTAAAGGTGGCGGATAATTAGTTAAGAGGTGAATGGTAGGGTGGGGAGGCGTCTTGGAGGTGAGGGCTAGGGTAGGGAGGCTTATGGGGGTGAGGGCTGGGGTGAGGAGGCGTCTTTTAGGTCAGGGCTGGGGTGGGGAGGCATAAGGGGAGGTCAAGGCTGGGGAAGCATCTAGGGCGTGGGGAGAAACAGGACGTGAAGTGAACACCCACATACTACCACTACTAAGGGGAGAGAGGGAAGGAGGGGAGGAATGAGGGAAGGAGGGGAGAAGGGAAGGAGGGGAGAAGGGAAGGAGGGGAGGGAAGGATGGGAGGAAGGAGGGAGAAGGGAAGGAGGGAGAAGGGGAGAAAGGAAGGAAGAGCAACAATCAAGGAAGAGAAACAGGAAGAGACAAACAGACATTAAAGAAGGGGGACTCAGGGACGCACGTAAAGCGGACACAAAATTACGGAAGGGGAAGAGAGATAAATAAAGGAATAACGAGAGACGTGACAATGACAGGGAAAGAGGGGAAAGAGAAGGAAATGGGTGAAGAGGAAGAGGGGAAGAAGGAAGAGGAGGATAAGAATGAGGAGGATGAGGGGAAGAGGGAGAGGAGGAAGGAGGTGCTGGAGAGGTGTGAAAGACAGAAAGGGGGAACAAAAACGAGAGGAAAGGAATGAATAAGAGGGAAGGAGAGGAAGAAAAAGAGAGGGAGGCAAAAAGAAGAGGAGGAGTATGAGGAGGGGGAAATAGTGTTGGAGAGGGGTAGAGAGAGTTGGGAGAAGCTTTAAGGAGGGGAGGAACAAGAGGAGAAGGAAGAGAAGGGGGAGAAAGGGAAAAACATGAGAAGGAAAAGGAGGAGGAACGAGAAGAGGATAAGTAGGAGGAACTAGAGGAGGAGAAGGGGAGGAATGGGGAAGAGGAGAGGGGGAAGAACAAGAGAAGGAGAAGAACAAGAGGAGAGGAGAAGAACAAGAGGAGGAAGAGGAGAAGAACAAGAGGAGGAGGAGAACAAGAGGCGGCGGTACAATAACAATGATCAATACAGACCAACTGAACACAACACAAAGACTCCTGTAATGTTCTCTCCCGCTTATGAACAATTCAAACACCAGCCCAAGCATTCCCGATAAACTGGCTGGAGGGGTGGTCCTGTACCCCTGGTGAGGCACTGTGTACCCCGGGGGAGGCACTGTACCCCGGGGGAGGCACTGTACCCCGGGGGAGGCACTGTACCCCGGGGGAGGACACTGTGTACCTTAAGTGAGGGACGTAGCTGTGTTGTAAAGTTTGCAGAGTTTAAATCAATAGAAATAATAGATCAGAATTGTGTAATGTTAGGGCGGGTGTAGAAGCGGGTCTCTCTCTCTCTCTCTCTCTCTCTCTCTCTCTCTCTCTCTCTCTCTCTCTCTCTCTCTCTCTCTCTCTCTCTCTCTCTCTCTCTCTCTCTCTCTCTCTCTCTCTCTCTCTCTCTCTCTCTCTCTCTCTCTCTCTCTCTCTCTCTCTCTCTCTCTCTCTCTCTCTCTCTCTCTCTCTCTCTCTCTCTCTCTCTCTCTCTCTCTCTCTATCATACCTATCTATCTACAATTTAAACTATCTACTTATCCTCATGTCTATCTATTTATCTGTCTGTCTGTCACGTTCATTGCGTCATCTCAAAGTCACTTCTTCAGGAGAGGGTGTTGACGTGTACCCAACCAGCAGGCGTCCTGGCAGTCAGTCTTAATGTGTAGGTGGAAACCCATACCGCACCCTCCCCTTGCACAAACACCACCACCGTCCCCTAGCAGGATACGAACCCACACAACTCATGACGGCATACAAGAGAGCACTCCCCCACTGAGCCATGAGTGACTGTTGGACATCTGGACCTGACCTGGTATGTTTGTTTGTGCCTGTTATTCCTCATCTCTCATTGGATAGCAAATCAAGCCAATCACAAGCCGGGGTTTACACTTGAGCATACCTGTTGTCAACCCTACACGACGGACATCACGGTACCAGGTGGATGGGCGGGCAGGTGGGTGGGACAAGCGGCCAGGTGTTCCCAGGTACTACACTACATTGTCATAGCACAGGTAAATGCACACCGTCTCATTATATATTTACATATATTATAAAAACGAGGCCTTTGAGGGGAATGGGACATAACCATGATATAAGATAAAGGTTGTGTAGTATTATATAATGATTTATATATCACAAACACGCCAACAACACAGGTCCTAGCAGAGGCCTCAGAACACAAACCTAACCTAACCTAACCTAACCTAACCTAACCTTAGTAAATAAATAAATAATCAAGAAAATAAATTAAAAAGTCAAACAAAAAAGAATTGACTTAAAAAAACTGAAAAGACAGAAGAAGAAGAGAGCACACACACACACACACACACACACACACACACACACACACACAGGTTAGATACGTTCCAACACACAACCATAACATTTACATATATACAACTTTATTACAACTTTATTCCACAAACATGTATATTAAATGAAACAACCAAGAGAATACGGTACCATAATCGTTAGGTATTAGGTCGTCCACAACACCAAATGAACTTTTCACAATAGTTAAAACCCAAACTATATATAACTGTTCAATTTCAATATCGGTAAGGAAATTGGAGGTGTGAGTTAGTGACGTGGTGAACAAGGTACACTAATTACTGTGGGTATTGTGTGGGTAGAGTATAGGTGTGCCCCCCCCCCCTCCATACCCACACCTACCCACCCATCCCCGCCACAAGCAGCCACCCTCTTGGAATCTGTTACTACCACCACTACTACTACCATCCTCGACCAACCAGCATTACCACCATTTTAAGAAGTGCTATCACCCACCACCATCACCATTCTAAGACTTGCTACTACCACCATCCTCGACATGATCCATATACTACCACCATCTTGCAGACCCATACCATCACCACTACCACCCTGGAACTTGCTACCACAATCTTATCAACCACAACCCCACAATGATAACCATGAGATCAGTCAGAGGTTACATCAGCTTTAGTGTGTGGTGTGTGTGTGTGTTAGGTACCCTGCTACACCCAGGGTACGAGGTTCAGACTTGATGGCTCCTGTCTGGGCGTGTGTAGTGATTTATAGTGGTATGGATGACACTATACCGAGGGCCATTAGGTCTTGTAGGATTGGTGGAGGAAGAGGAGGAGGAAGAAGAGAAGGAAGAGGAAGAAGAGGAGAAGGAAGGGGAGAGGTTTGAGCCGTTAAAGCTAGCTCAACACCCCACTCCTCTCCCCTTCCTCCCGGTGCTTGCCTGTTGAAGACCACCACCCATCACTGACCAACAGGAGGTGGCTGCATGGAGGAGATAACACGTCCCGCGTCATCATCATCATCATCATCATCATCATCATCATCATCATCATCATCCTCGTCCCAGCCAATACCTCAACCACACGTCAATAATGCCTTTGTCAGCCTTAGCCTCTCATCTTCTCCTCACCATTACTAACTTCTCTTCGCCCGTGTCTTCTTTGTTATCTCCCATCCCCTCTCTCTATATCTCTCTCTCCCTCTCTTTCCTCCCTTTGTCGAGGAGAGGATCTACTGCTCCTTTGGCCAGACTGTGTTTTCCTCACTTCCTGTGGTTTACTGAGCACCTCCCTATTCTTGCCTGAGGGGGACCTCGGCGCTGGTCGACCTTTGGGGGCCCAGCGTCCCTCTCCCTCCTGAGCTACAAACAGTGACAGGAATGAGACAATCAACACCCATAAACTCTCTCAAGCTGGACAATGGCTCACGACCATCCAATTCTTCCCTCACCCCTCTACAGTGCTCACGGCTCCCTGCTTTGTCTCTCCTACATCTCTTTCTCCAATGTCTCTCAGTATCTGTGTTGTCTTTAGTCTTTATCTCATTCGTTTCTCCCGTTAGGTCTTCCTCCGGTATCTCCTTCTACCATCACATCAACAACCTCGATCCTAACCACCACCCTCTTCACCTCTACCCACTGAGCGACCGTCCACACACCGAACCCTCACCCCCGTTAGGTACAGTAGTTCCTCTAACCACCTGAGTGTCAAGGGCTATACACGATGAAGTCTTTTACTGCATTCGGGAGCACTCTTGACAGCCCAACGGTGCGTCCCATACAGATCCTGGGAAAGTCCGGTAAACCCATCAGGAAGGACTTTAAACCCCGGGAAAACCCATACAAGGTACTGACAAGAGTGATCAAGAGTTGCCCACTGTCTTAAAACCTCACTTGGGGGAAAAAAGACATCCCTTGTGGTCAGTCTAATCGGGAAAGGCAGACATACACACACAGGTACTGGATTGAGTAAACAGGGGGGGTATTTTTCTCAGACATTATTGTAAACGTCCATCTTCACCGAGGCCATATGTACATGGTCTTCAGGATCAACCCTTCAGAGCTGTCATCAGTAGCTTCCTATACACCGTGGTGGAGTCTCCTACAGCCTTCCTCCTCCTTCCTTCTTCACCTCCTCTTCTTCCTCCTTCCTTCTTCACCTCCTCTTCTTCCTCCTTCTTTATCTCCTCTTGTTCATCCTCCTTCACCTCCTATTTTTCTTCCTCCTTCACCTCCCCTTCCTTCCCTCAAGCCAACAAGACATGACCCCATAAATGAGACTGGGGAATTATTGTTTACCCCCGGGCGAGGACTGACTGCTGCCTGTCCCTGCCACCACTACGACCCTATTACCTGTCCCTGCCACCACTACGACCCTATTACCTGTCCCTGCTACCACTACGACCCTATTACCTGTCCCTGCTACCACCAAACTACCACCTGTCCCTACCACCACAACCACTAACCTCAGAACAATACCAAAACAATCCCTCGAGCCCCAAATATTTCAACCCGTCCTCCTCCTCCTTCCTCCTGCTCCTCCTCTCCTTCCTTCCTCCTTTCCTTCTTATTGCTCCTTTCTTCCTCCTCGCCCCACCTAACAGTCAAGTTTCCCCTATGTTCACCCCTTCCTTGGCCATCTCCCCAAACTCGTTTTTCACCCCTTCGCAAACACCCCCTCCAACCTCGTGTCAATACCCCCCCCCCCACATATCTCCCTTTGTCTCCACCCTTAACACGTGTTGTTCTCCCCCTGTCTAGAGTTCATCCCTCTCTTGTCGTCCTCCTAGTTTTCTCGTCCCTCTATCCCTCTATCCCTCCTCCCACCATTTTCCTCCTTCCGTCCTCCTCATCTATCCCCTTCCATCCTCCTTGTGCTGCACCTCTAGCCTTAGGGGTGGCGCTGGTTCGACCACACAAGCCTTTCATTCCGTGCAATATTGCAGAAAGTCCCTCAGGCATGGACTCTCACTCTCTCTCTCTCTTTCTCTGCTTGTGTGTTCCTGTCCATCAGTCGTCTCGTTAACACCCGTCTCTTTCAATCTCTCTCCCCTCCCTACCTCCCTCTCCTCTCCCTACCTCCCTCCTCCCTCCCTACCTCCCTCTTATCATTCATTATTCTTTCATCCCTCTCTACGCCCTCATCCGGTCATCTCTCCCTCTCTCATTATGACTGACCACCTGGTCTCTCTCTCTCTCTCTCTCTCCCTGCCCAGTAGCAACCCCAGGACAGATGAGACATAAACGACGAACGAACGAGAGAGAGAGAGAGAGAGAACACCCAACAGATTCTCACACATCCTCTCGAACACAACTGGAGTGAGATTCAGACCAAGACCAAAACAGGGATGGGAGGGATTTCCTGAATGATCTCTTTCACCCCCCACCTCACCACTCTCCCACCCCACCACTCCCCCACCCCCCACCACACCTCCCACTGCACCACCTGCACAGATATTTTTCTACCCTTTTTATAGGATTTAGAAAACACACAAGAATTCACATGATAAGAATCTCAGGAGAATTTTCCTTTTTTTCTTCTCATACAGGAGTTAAAAGAACCATTTCATGTCCCCAGGTAAGGTGTAATAATGAATTAACGTTAAGTAGCCTGAGACTCAAGGTAGGGGGGGACAAGGAGGTTTGATAAGCCAGAGCTCTCTGTAAGGTAGGATACAACGGGAGGGGAGGGGGTCACATCACACGGGGAAGGAGGGGAGGGGGCATCACACGGGGGAAGAAGGGGGATGTACCACTTGTGTATATTCCAGCGGTAAGAAAGTACTCAACGCTGGCCAGTGAGGAAGTACTTAACGATGGCCAGTACTATCTCTATATCTGTACTTCCCTCGTGTTAAGTCCCCACCAGTAAATAAGATACTGATCAAATCAACCAGACAGCCTCCAAAATCAACCAGACAGCCTCCAAAATCAACCAGACAGCCTCCAAAATCAACCACAGCCTCCAAAATCAACCACAGCCTCCAAAATCAACCAGACAGGGGGGAGGGGAAGGTCAACCATCTCCCTCTTTCCCCACACACACACACACAGGGTCCGTGACGGGAACACACACACAACGTACCCTACACTGACTACAACCCGACCCTTCCTTCAGGCCATTCCAGATTCCCGCCACGCTGGAATCTGAACTGGAATCGGGACTCTACAGCTTACATAACCATCTATTGATATAAGGGCACCTACAAATCTCCTTTTTGTTGTTACTTCTATAGTTTTGTTGTTATTTCCATGCTAAGTTAGAATACTAAGGCGTTAAACTCTTTCTTTCCACGCTAAGTAACGCCCCTTAATGCCATTGAACTCTTGCGGTGTTATATTCACTCAAATATTGTATAAATTCATAAACCAAAACAAAAAACAAAAGAGCATCTACAACATAGATACCAAGTATAGATACAGATAATCTTATTAAAAGATAAGAGTACAGGACTATATATATATGATTAGTCTATATATTACCGATATAAACTACTGGTATAAAGATTACTTAAAGATAAACACACACACACACGCACACGCACACGCACACACACACACACACACACTTTACTATAGATATTTTACCTCCTGGATAATATTGGAAAATGAACCACGTCTCAAACACCTGGGCTTCACCATAGCCATAAATGTGTTCACAGTCACCATTAATCACCACAGGTAACACACATTTGCATTTTTTTTTACCTGTCAGTTACCTGTACTTTCGACTGATTCTTTAAGGTAAGTTTTTTTTTCAACCTCATTATATTCCACAAGTTCAATGGGATATTATTTTTTATGTGGTATTTATTAATGTTTACACTCAAGAACACGTCACTCTTCATATTCTTATCAATATCCACAGTTAGGAGTTATCTGTGTATTTACTTGACACTGAAATCGCACTACACACGTCACCACAGCGGCTCTTGTACGCCTACCACAGCAACAGAACCCAGGACACATTTTAAGCATGGGTCATATTTCAGCTGTTCATAAACGACGCAAAGAACCACTGAACACTTAAGTTACCTCACACACCAGAACACTCCTCACTACACTAAGGGAACGAGACTGAACGGCCACCACCACCACCACCGCCAGGAGCAGCAGGAACAGAAGGAGGAGCAGCAGGAGCAAGAGGGTGGTGGGAGGAGGCCGTGCGAGGGGTAACTAGACAGGGAGACAACTGTCACCCTCAGGACAACACAACACTGGGGCGATGTGAACAAGAGTCCGGGGACGACCAGCTGCTGCCACCACCATACCACCCACCACCCGTCCCTCTATACCCCTCACTACCCCCCCTTTGACCCCCCCTAAACCCCTCACCACCTCTCACCCCGCCCATTATCTCTCCTCGACACTCATCTAGCTTAACGTGACTTACTAATTTTAAAAAGAAGACAAATAAATATCCAAAATCATTGAACCAGGAGGATGGGACATTGGCGTACACAATTAAACAAGTCAGTGGTGTGTGTAAAGTAATTAGGGCGACTGTCCGCCGGGAGGATGTGAACCAAGACAGCCAGCCAGGAGGAGGGACGGTTGGTGGTGGGTGGGGAGGGAGGGATGGGAGTGGGAGGGCATGAAGGGAATAAGAAAGGAAGGGAACGGAAGGAAGGAACGAGAAACGAGGGAAGGAAGGGAGGAATATGGAAATAAGAAAGAAGGAAGGGGTTATGTTTAGGGGAAAGAAGAGGGCGGGGCGGGCAAGGGGCACGGGCGGCAGAGAGAGAGAGGGGCAGCATGTGGGGCGGGCGGCAAAGGGCAAGGCGATAGAGGAGGGGCAGCATGGGTGGGCGGCAGAGAGAGAGGGGCAGTATGGGGGAGGGGCGGCAAAGGAGGGCGGCGAGGTTCACATATGTGCACAAATCCTGAGATGCTGTGTCATGATAAGAGGCTGAATTACTGCGACATTGACGTTGGTTTCCGTTAACACACACACAACACCCCCTCCCTCCCCCACACACAAACACACACAAACACCCCCTCCTCCCCACACACAAACACCCCTCCCTCTCCCACACACACAAACACCCTCCCTCCCTCCCTCCCCCACACACACAAACACCCCTCCCTCCCCACACACAAACACCCCCTCCTCCCCCACACAAACACCCCCTCCCTACACAACACAAACACCCTCCCTCCCCACACACAAACACCTCCCTCCCACACACAAACACCTCCCCACACACAAACACTTCCCCCACACACAAACACCCCCTCCCTCCTCCCCACACACAAACACCCCCTCCTCCCCACACACAAACACCCCTCCTCCCACACACAAACACCCCCTCCCTTCCCACACAAACACCCCTCCCTCCCCACACACAACACCCCTCCCTCCCCACACACAAACACCCTCCCTCCCCACACACAAACACCTCCCTCCCACACACAAACACCCCCCCTCCCTCCCACACACAAACACCCCCTCCCCCACACACAAACACCCCCTCCCTCCCCCACACACAAACACCCCCTCCCCTCCCCACACACACACACACAAACACCCCCCCCTCCCCACACACAAACACCCCACACACAAACACCCCACCACACACATACACCATCTAACATCGACGCAAAATTTCAAGGTCGTACGCTTGAAATCTTTGCCAAATCTTCAGTTCCCGCGGACATATCATCTTCCACAAGCATTCAGGACCATACGCCACAGCTCCTCGTAAGGGTAGTGGAGAGATCGTGGTGGAAGAGGTAAGAAAAAGAGGAAGTGGAGGGGTCGTGGAAGAGGAAGTGATGTCGGTGGAAGGGGAAGAGGAGGGGTCTTGGGAGAGAGGGAGGTGGAAGAGGGGGGAAAGGACGTTGCCGTTGGTGGTTTAGTGGCGTTTAAAATCACTCAGAAGGGTCAACGCCATTACACCACCCCCCTCCCCCTCCCCCTCCCCTTCCCACGAGTCTATCCACCACACACACACACACACACACATTTCTGTAAGGTCAATAATATTCTACCTTTTTTGTATGTATTAATGTATGTATGTATGTATGTATGTATGTATGTATGTATGCATGTATGTAACCAACACACCCACACGCCCACTTCTCCCTCCTGTAACTCTTAACTGTTTCACCTCGTTTCATAATTAAATTGTCTAGCTCGCCCCGCCGGCTGCCTT
This sequence comes from Homarus americanus, assembly GCF_018991925.1. Classification (NCBI taxonomy): domain Eukaryota; kingdom Metazoa; phylum Arthropoda; class Malacostraca; order Decapoda; family Nephropidae; genus Homarus; species Homarus americanus. The sequence continues at coordinate 5,816,908 of NW_024732238.1, forward strand.
CCTCGCCTTAATTATAAAAGTTACCTCCAATTACTCGCCTGACAGTCAAATCGCCAGTTACCATGAAATACTTTTTTATACCATGACAACTTTTGTTTTTGTATTCCGTTGATGTGCTTTTTTTATATGTATTTTCGTGTGTGTGTGTGTGTGTGTGTGTGTGTGTGTGTGTGTGTGTGTGTGTGTGTTTCTTTCACCACCACTACCAGTACCACCTCCTGTATCCCCATCATCTACCACTATCACCAACACCACACCTCCGTCAGAACCAGTAGCACTATCACCACACCTCCGCCAACAGAACGGCTGGTGGGTGGAAGCAGAGAGATGTTGATCAAGCAGCGAGTGCATCATAAAAGCGCTTCCCTCCCTCCCACCCCCTCCCTCCTTCCCCAAGTGCCTAACACCTCACCTGGCAGCACCTCCACTACCTCCTCCCCTCCCAGCTGTACCCACCCGGAGGTAATCCATTCGTCAGGCGGCCAACTCATGAGGTGTGTCGGTGGACGGGGTGAGAGGACTAACCCTTTACCTGTGATGTATATTAATGTGATAAAACAGCACATAACCGTCCACCGTCACAACACCGCCACCCGCTACCCTCCTCACCCCACCCTCCCAGAAAGGTTCGTCCGTGATCGGCCCAGCCTAGGATAGCCAGCCGCAGGTGAACGATACTGAGCGAGAATTTATGAAAAGGTGTTGTGGGCTGGTTCCTCCCTCCGTCCCTTCCCCCTGGTGGACGACAATCGTAAGCAGAAAAATGAATAATGAATCCCCCGGAGAGACTGCCACAGTAAGCTGCGGTATACCGTCGGAAAGCTGGAGGGACGGACACACACACACTTTTATACTGGCGCTGTGGTGATGAAGTTACTGATGCACCACAAAGCTTAAAACACCTAATGACATCAGTGTAATAGACCCCAGTGCCACCCATAACACTGGTGATCATACTGAAGGAGGCCGCTCTGGGTAGAAGTAAACACTGTGTACCGAGCGTGTATAACCAGTAACTAGGCAACACAGCACACCAACAAACACCTAAAGAACGAATATCAATAACTGTTGGCTCCCTCGACGGTCGTGTAGTTCAGGTATATTGATTTATAAATTAAGTGTCACTTACGTTTTTATGTTTATTGATTGTTCACTGATTTATACGAGGACACTCTCTCCAGCCACTCCTAAGAGCATGACCCGGGCAGCCTAAACCTCTCGACTGTGACATTAGCCAAGAGGACCGTCAGCAGGAAGAGAGACATAAACCAGACACACCTGGGACAATTAGGGAAGTGATCCAGCGGCCACTACATGAGTCCCGCGGCCATTATATGAGTCTCACGGCTTCTACAGGAGTCTCGCGGCCACTACAAGATTCCCTCGACCACTACAAGACGCCCCAGGCCACTACAAAACACCACCTCGTCACAGTAGGTTTGAAATGTATGTAAACAGTGCAGGTATACAAACAAAGACACACAGTATATAGATTCGCCTCGTGATAGTTTCCCCCTCTGGACGCTACAAGGCCATTTTCACCGTCAGGATCTCAACAACACCGTCAGGAACTTAGCTGTGACCCTGACTTCGATCTTGACCCTTGTCCACTAGTCATAAAAACTGAATCACGTTGGATAATTCAAGTATTACCCTGACTATTTGAGTTGAAGACATGTCCTGGTGTCATTTCTGTATACTTCTATTTTTTTTTATTTAGAGATCTTCATGCTTAATATAACTATAATCCCGGTTACTGTGATTTCAAAAGTGTGAGTTAGACTTGATTATTACTGTTTCTCTGCGACTTTCACCACCAATATTGACGTGGAAACCATCTCTTGTAAGGCGGCGAAGTTAGCCCAGACTTAACACCATTTTCTTTGAGTGTTGTAGTATGGGATGAGAGAAAACGTAACCCAAACCCTCTGGGATACTCTACTAAATCGTATATTCCTTATTTAACGCACAAAAATCAATAAATTCAATGATGGACTACAAGCCTATTAATCTTAAAAAATAATAATGAATACACATATAATAATGATCAATATAAAGTATTGTATCACCTTACCTTTTATCTGCACAGGTAATGGTTCCTTAATTAGCAGTAAATAATGTGACTTACCTGTATCTCTTGTAATAACTGAGCCTTCTTTCTTCTGATGTCCAGAAGGAGCTGCTGCTCGTCTGGAGTCAGATCTGCAACCAAACAAACATCATAAATACACGACACAAACAAAAGCTTATTAACAAACACCATAGATACACGACACAAACAAAAGCTTATTATGAATCACAGAAAACGATTATTTCCCCACAAATATTACAAACAATAGCACCCTTAAATTATATACCAATAAAAAGATCACCTGCCGAGTTCTTCCATAGTGACACTGTAAATTAAAACCTTTTTGGATATAACAAAGAAAATATCCACTGTCTTGTCCAACCGCGTAAAGAAATCAATATCTAAATTACCGTCCACCTGTAATTATCTCAACAGGTGAAACACACGGGGGCGGCAGGAAGAGTTAACACCAACACAACACAAGGAGGAATGGTTGTGACTAGACTACCAGACTTCTTCCTCCTCCTCTTGGGAACACGCACGACAGGGCTGGCGCCACGCGGGTACAGGGTGTATGGACACAAGTTTATGAATGGGAGAAGGTTGGTGACGCGCAGGGAATTCCAGGAAGGCCCGCCACCCTGACTCACCCACGCTTGGCACCACAACCTCGTGTTTACACTCTGTTAAGTTGTCAGTGCCAGAAGGCTTCTCACCACCACAGTAATCATCTAACTATATAAAAATACCTTAACAACTAAAGATGTATAAATTTGAATACACACTGCATATTAAAATACAAGAATATAAGAGTATCCGATGAATTTGGGGCCGTAGAAAACGGAACTGGATGGATGAGAGAAAACGTAGCTTGGGTGGGTATTACTACGAATTTGCTGACACATACCTGGAACATCTATAAACAGGAAGGGCAAGTCAAGCTAGGTTGCCCCATCCCTATACAGCGGCTCTCTCTCCATACAACATATCACAGCTATAAATAGAATCAAACTACCATCATTCCTTTTAATCTGTCTCACCACAAGTCATTTCCTAGTTAACTATTCTATCATATTTCTAATCTAACTTTAAAGTCATTTATCACCTGAATATTCTCCTGTTTTATTTTGTCGTTTAAACTTTATTTCAGTCCCCGCTACCACGCATCACCAGCACCACCGCCAGCACCTCCCATGACACCATCAGCCCCTTCCTCCTATCACCAGCACAACCATAAGCACCTCCATGACACCATCAGCCCCTTCCCCCGACACTAGCACCAGCACCCCCGCCATTATCAGCACCTCCCACTGCACCATCAGCACCACCACCGACACCCCTCCCACCACCAGCACCTCCTCGCACCACCAGCCATGCTCAAGCGATCTCCCGACACACTGTATAACTTTGCGACAGACCATAAACATGAAGTATATAACAGCACTGCAGTGAAGGCAGACACAGGCACCGAGTGGGAGGCACAAAACATCGTCACGCAGTCACTAACGAGGATGTAACGGTGTGACGCAACGTGACGGTAATCTGGTTCGAAGGCGAGGCGTTAGAGTGACGATATTTGTTACAGTGACGCTGATAACCTGATACCACGCCCTGAGGCTGACTGATACAATGAGTCTGGTGCAATAATGAGGAAAACATAAGATATTTATTTGATTTATGACCTAATGGTTGAGAGAATTAACCTCACGATGTTCAATTTGTCACACACACACACACACACACACACACACACACACGAGACAACGATGAAGGCGGCGAGTCACATTATCCCGCTGCTGTTGCCCCCTGGAGGTGCATCTCAAGTAGAGCGATTTAAATTCATTAAAACGAAAAGCCTCTCCTCCCTCTTGCTTCTTTTCGCCCTCCCTCTCCCTTCTCTCTTTCTCTTCTCCTACTTCCCCTTTCCACCTCTTTTCACAAAACAACACTCTCTCTCTCTCTCTCTCATCCCCTACACCACACCTTTTCCTTTTTCACAGGCTCCTATTTCCCTTCCATCCCCACCCCTCCCTTCCCTTCTCCCTTCGAGCCAGAGCAGTAAACAAAGTCTGAGAAACTCCAATCAACTCAGCACACCAGGTGATGTCAGCTGACCACCTGGACCCCCCCTTCTCAGGTTAATTTTCCTCATAACTGGGAAACGAGAGCGCGCGCGCACACACACCCCTGAGGGTCACCTCAGCGCAGTTACAACATAGTTAAAATTCCACGGACCACCTGAAGATTAGACAACCCAACTTATTTCACCTGAAGATTGGTGGGGTGGGTGGAGGTAGTGAGTGGCATAAGAACAATTTGGGAAAGGAGGTGTGGGGAAGGAGAGATGTGGGGAAGGAGGGATGTGGGGGAAGGAGGGATGTGGGGATGGAGGGATGATGTGGGTAAAAGGGGATTTGGAAAAAAAGATGGGAATTTCCGAATCAACTTACTGAGAGAAACTTTATCATGTGTCACTGATACAAGTCGAGTCCGTCAGCTACATACCACACATCCCAAAGATAAAAGAGTAATGTCAATATATAATTCATAACACAAATCTTTGAACATTCTCTTTTATGGACGTCAATCAGATGGGGCTTTCTCACATCACCTGTCAAGATGGATGAAAATTTTAACCCAGGGATCTCTTGAAAATTCATCTTTTTGTCGTAGCTAAAGTGAATTCCGTCAGATACCCTTCTCACATCACCAGCTAAGGGGAAGGGAGGTGGAAGGGAAGGAAAAAAGGGGGAAGAGAATGGGAAGGGTGAGAGAAATGCCTCCACACGGGTAACTGAGAGTCGAGTCCTCCTGCCTGGTCACTGAGGTAGACCAAGGGAGCCCACTGTCCAGGCTGGTAATTGAATAATAATAACAATACCGGTGAGAATGGTTACCCAAACAAGACCTTTCTCTACAGCGGAGGGTAGTGATGTGTGATGCTGTGAGAGAGAGAGAGAGAGAGAGAGAGAGAGAGAGAGAGAGAGAGAGAGAGAGAGAGAGAGAGAGAGTCAAACCATAAACACAAAATTCTCAACCCACACCACTTACTAAGTGTTTCACCCCACGACACACACACACACACACACACACACACACAATAAAAACAACAGCCATCACCACCACACCTCAAAATGCCCCTACACAATGTAAAATCCTGTTTTGGTGCAAATAACATCCACTACGCGGTCTTTCTCATCATGACATAACGGCAGCTGTGCATCTCTGGGTCGGCCACCTGTCAATTTCTGCTTCCTTCCACATAATAACAAGTTCTGAGCCCCAGATCCAGAAAGTTCATTACAAATATGGTACAGTTTCAGGTTTAGGTACAGTATACAAACATTTACTTGTGTATAAAGTACAGTACTGTACTATGGTTACAGTAAACAGTTACACGCTTATGTACCATATTTCAGTTTTAAAGGTCAGAGTGCAGGAAAAAAATAACAGAGAGAGAGAGAGAGAGAGAGAGAGAGAGAGAGAGAGAGAGAGAGATTTTGTTTGTTTTTTGTCGTCGTTCGTTGTCGCGGGAGGAGGTTAAAGGTCAACCCCACTCCATCAACACACAAATTATGACACGCGCAAAAATTACATAACGGGAAGAGATATGAGGTCGAGAGGCGGCGCGGAGAAAGAGCAGCTTAAATGATACAACGACAAAAACACCTCAACCAAACGCTATTATCAACCACATTTAACCGAATTTACAGAGTTACCCGGCTTGACAAAACACCCGGTGGAGACTTTACACAGTTATTTCACAGCTGCACACACACACACACACACACACACACACGCGCAATCTTATCCCCAAGTCACTACCACCCGTTTATCATGTGAGAGAAAAATACTAATAAACCCAAGAGGAGGAGAGTGGAGGTAAACTTTACGAGGTACCCCTAAAACTTGAGTCGTTTTCTATGTTAAAGCACCAAAGAAAACGGTGAGAAAAAACGAGCTAAACAACATATACCAGATGGGCGACTTTGAGATAACTTTCTACACAAAATTGGGCTGTGTGTAAGGTGATGGGAGAGCTCAGTGTAGGCAAGGGAGGAGGTTAAATAAGGAGATAAAATCGGAGGGGTTATTGCTTGCCGTGCAAACTCGTCTCGTTACTGGATTAGGCGTATTATTATATTTTTATGGCTTGTCTTGACGACGTTCTGGCTCCTGTGTGTGTGTGTGTGTGTGTGTGTGTGTGTGTGTTTTATAACTTGTCATCTCGGTACATCCAAACGAACGCTAGGACGCGCTTGCACACTCACGCACATACGAAGAACACGTTAACACACACACACCAAGTTACAGAGAAAAGCGATTCAGATCTTTCAATTACACCGAAGGCAACATTACGTGAAATTAACGAGGGAAACTGCTGATTCAGCTCGTTATCAACCGTTGGCGTCGTCACTAACGCCCCCGAAGTATTTGGGCGTGGGAGGGGGCGTACTGTAGATAATGGACGAGGATGGGGTGTAGGTGATGAGCGTGGGAGGGGCGTGGTTGGTAGAAGAAGTAGGTGTAAAAAACTGAGGGTGTTGGAGGAGGAGGATATTGGAGGAGGGGGATACTGGAGAAGGAGGGGGATATTGGAGGAGGAAGAGGAGGTGGGTGTAAACTTTAAGCACGGGAGGGGGGGGGGAGGTGAAACTCAATGACGGTCAGAGGTCACAGGGGTGTCAAGTGAAAGGTCAACCAGGTGACGAGTGCAGTGTCAAAGGTCACCTCTCTGACCCTCCCAACATCATAATACAAACATTACTTAAACATACATAAATTACAAGTATGAATAATAATACAGGTATAAAGTACAGGTACAGTCATCCTATTGTAGTGACTGTATCATAAAATGGAGTCTGTATTTTTCTTAATATTTACGCGTGAAAATTCGGAATCACCTGAAGATTGGACACCCTAGTTTCACCTGATGATTAGACACCTTAGCTTATTTCACCTGATGATTAGACACCCTAGCTCATTACAGGACAGGACGAACAAGGCAGAGTTTTAAGTAATCCCAGGAGAGTCGCCGCCACGTTGACCAGGCGAGAACAACCCACTAAATAATGACGACCCCGGGAGGAATGTGAAGACGTTGGTTAGGTTAGGTTATTGGTTGGACGTCTCCTGCTGACCACAGAAAGCTCCTGACCCCACCGCGCTATTCCCTGTGTAGTCTACCCCCTTCTGTGTATTGCGTGTGTGATGGGTGGTGGTAGAAGGGGGTGAATGACGATGCAGGTGTAAAGGATGAAATTAAAGGTGTATTGGTAACTGTAGCGTGTGTGTGTGGAGATGAGAGTGATCTCTCTCTCTCTCTCTCTCTCTCTCTCTCTCTCTCTCTCTCTCTCTCTCTCTCTCTCTCTCTCTCTCTCTCTCTCTCTCTCTCACAGTATTCAACTCCAAGGATTCGATTCCATGGATATGTTGACTCCAATGATTCGACTCCTACAGTTCGACACACCATGTAATCACTATCCCTGACCCCCCTCCACCCCCCGAAGTAATGAAATGTGTCGATCCCTTAAGCTGGCAGACCAAGGTGAGGATTATACGCGAGGTGACTGTGTGTTAGTTAATCTACCTGTAAGAGGCGGTGACGGAGGTAGAGTAAGTACAGGGAATCACGGCACTAAAGGGATCACCATCAACAGAGGCGAACCTAACAGCAGAAGTGGCAGCAAAAGGAGAGATAACAGCAGACACAAGACTCTAGACTCAGCAGAAGCAGAGATACAGGTGTGGAGGAGGAGGAGACCGGGGGTGACAATGGCCCAGCGAGACAATTGCTGCACCAGTTGACAGAAAGACCCCGAGTAAGAAATTTCTCCCTCGATAACCCGCTACCACACCTTACCTACCACACCTACTTACCTACCTAGCACATCTACTTACACTACCTACCTACCTTCCTACCACATAAACTTACCTCCTGTACACACACACTTAGAACCACGCCACCTACCACACTAACAGTACGTGGTGAGAGAGGAGAGGAGGAGGAGGCGTGGGCTGTGTGGTGAGGACCCGACACGACACAGCGACAATGGGTAGTGCGTGCCCACCACACATTAACCTCCTCCACGCTGAGGAGTCTGTGGTGAAGTCACGGGGAGGGGGGAGGCTGGAGGGGGGCGGGAGGCTGGAGGAGGGGGCGGTGCTTAACTCTGTGAGGGTAAAGGGAGAGGCACAGATTATGACGCAGTTGACCTGACGTAGGCGTGGATGATTTTTAAGGAGGCGTAGTTGATTTTAGAGGAGGTGTAGTTGATTTTTAAGGAGGCGTGGTTAATTTTTAAGGCCCGCAGTTGATTTTTAAGATGCGTAGTTATTATTTAGGATGGAGTGGTGATTATACATAGCAGCCCTGTACCAAAATTATTATATGAGAAATGAACCGTTTTCTCCATAATGTAAAACAGAGGCGATGCACACCATGGAGTCCTATACAAAAACATCCGGATCACACACACACACACACACTGACAATCTCTGTGTTATAATGAACCGTCTTCGGAGAAAGTTTTGATGAAATAATTAAAATTGATGTGACAGTGCTTGAGGAAGGAGAGAGAGAGAGAGAGCGCAGGTGAGAAGACAATGAGGTGTGAGAGTTGACGAGATCGTCACACCTGCTGAAGCAACGAGTCACCACCACCATCTCCTCCCTCCGCCTAACACCCCTCTCACACCACGACACACACACACACACACACACACACACAAAATGTAACCAATCTTCCGTAAAACACCCCAACCTAGTTTACACACACACCTCCCCGTTACTCAATATTCACCCAACCTGCCCCCCCCCCTCCTCCCCATGCCCCCATCTTAAAAATCTCTCCCCGTTTTCTTCAACATTTCACAAAGTAACAGAAATCAAGATGCGGTTGTTCCTATGTTAAGTAATGTGTTAAGTAGGTTTGGTTGTAAGTGGGGATTAAAGTTGTGTTTAGTAGTAATGTATTATGAGGGAAAGTGGGTTAGGTAAGGTGGGGAGGGGATGTGTGTGGGGTGGGGAGCGGGAGGTGTTGGGGGTGTGTGAGGGAGTGGGGTTGAGGTAGAAGGGAGGGGGAAGTTGGTGGGGTGTGTGGGGGGTGGTAGAGTGTGTGGTGAAGGAAAGGGATGGTGACATGCTCTCTGACAACACTACATCTACCCGCACACTATCACCATCATCATTATCTACAGAACACCACACATCACCATATTATTACACCATTTCACAACGGCACTACCAATACCACCAAGACACCACATTTCCTCACACCATCATCACCACTATTGCATCATACCATTCCTCCACCATCACCACCACACTACACAATAGCATCACAAAAGCTATTACCACCATCACATCACATTGTCACACATCACACTACAAGAACGCCACCACACACCACAACACATTACCACACACACACACTCACTCCAACACCACCACCACCACCACCACAACAACACCACCACCACCACACCACCAACGCCAAACACCACTACATCACAACACACCACTACATCACAACACACCACCACATCACAATACCACCACACACCACCACCACCACCACCACAAACATCGTAGCTAAGGATACACACTTGACCACTAACGTAAATACCCAGAGGTGAGACAATCAGCTGTGTGAGCGAGAGATTGTGGTCGCGAGGCGTCACGTGTACTAACCCCCCCACCCAGCTTAAGCCACCACGACCGGTCAGCTTAGTCTCCACCGCTTCTCAAGAAAGCTTTAACTACACCTGTGCTACGTAACCATGTCTACTATATCACCGGATGTTTACCTGGTAGCGGTGTCGGGGGCTCTTCCTAACCCCTCCATATCACCATGAGACTCGCCCCCCTCCCACAGGTGAGCTTAGCGGGATGAGATGTGAGAGGCTGGGGGGTATGTTGTGTAGAAAGACTAAAGTAAACTCTGTGTTATGTAGCTCTTGGGGTGTCGGAAGTACACTACAACGGCCACAGATTCAGTAAACACAGCGAGAGAACTACACCTGTCGATCTTAATTCACACCTGGCTGAATACAAGAACTTTCAGCCACTTCCTTCACACGTGTCAAACTTTTCACATATCACGAATCAAGTACATGATGTGTTTGTTTACCAGCGCACCAATGAATCACACCTGAGATGTCCATTATGGGGTGGAGGAGCTGTGTGGCGGGCAGGAGGGACGCTCATTCTCACCAGGACACTCCCGGAACACTGACTAGACATGTATCCATCACCCGGGCTCATCCTCTCGCCACTGTCCATTCGCAAATGCCAACATTTTCTTTTATATACACACACACAAAATGACGCAACTGTGAGGCAGCGACCCGCCTACTCAAACCTCCCCGCTCTCAAAAGGTCGACTAAAGGAGATGAAGAGAACGAACGTAAAAGATATATTGGCCCTTAATGCACGAGTCATAAAGGCAAGCATGAACTCCATATGCTTCCCAGATGGGCGCTGTAAACGCTTCTTCACTTCACCTTGCACAGGATGTAAGGGGGTGCCCAATAAACTAGTCCCCTCGTGGGCAATCTAAAAAAAAAATCTATGGCACACCTCAAATCCATACCATTTCAATATCTTTCTGCATATTTCTTTATCTTTCGCTCGTAAACAGACAACACACACACACACACGACACCACTAAATGACTCATCTGTTTACATTCATCTCGACACCACTACTGCTACTACTTCTTCCCCGCTGCTGTTAGTTCCTTATCAATTGACTCATTCCCTGATATGGTCGTTCACTTCATCGTCCCCACTATAAAGAAACACTAACCACTATATACCACCTAGAACGAATACCTAATTACTACAGCCAGTGGAACCCCAGTTTTATTCAAATAAGCCATCCGTCATCGTACTCTAGGTGTTAAATCATAGTACTCTAGGTGTTAAAAATCCTTGTAATCAATGTGTTAAATCACCGTACTCAGCGCACTCTCTACAAGACGACTCGTGTGGAATAGGTGTCCCCGCGGCGGTACGATTTCACCTTTGCTCTTTCATTTCTTTTATCGGTCCATCACCTTGTACCTGTTGACGTCACGTGGCTGGTGTGTGTGTGTGTGTGTGTGTGTGTGTGTGTGTGTGTGTGTGTGTGTGTGACGATGGTGGCGAAAGGCAGATGACCCCAGGTAAGGTAGGGTGAGGTGAAATGAGGTGGCCCCAGGTAAGGTAGGGTGAGGTGAAATGAGGTGGCCCCAGGTGAGTAGGACAGGACACGGCTTTAAGATAACACTAAAACCCTCCATCGCCTCCCAAGATAAGATAAGATAAGACAGACAGACAGACAGATAGACAGACAGAGCTAAAGCGTCTTAAGCCATAACTTACACCCTCAGGATGTTAACGAGGCGACTTCCCCTGACCAATACCCCGTGAGAAATATAGGACAGACGAAGGTGCCATTGATCTACACTGTCTCTACACCTAACACACAACACCCCTCCACCCACTACACCCAACATCCTTCCACCCACTACACCCAACATCCCACAACCCACTACATACAACACTCCTCCACCCACAACCCATCACTTAACTCCTGAAACACACTGGATAATTTATTGCTGCCATGACGTCTAGCTGCCGTGACCTGACCCCTTGCGACCTCTCCAGCTGACCTTTCCCGTTACCCCGTGGTGTGGGATCAGTGACTACGGGAGGCCGCTAGATGGATATGTTTCACCCTCAGGTAAAACTACGCCCAATTAAGCTGCAAAACCTGTGGCGAGGTCGAGGCCGCATTGAGGTGAAGAAGCTGTAAACACGGGTCTGGAACACGGGGTAGGAACACAAGACATGGAACACGGGAACAAGAAATAACGGAGACTGGAATATGGGGCGGGAACACGAGAAGGGAAAACGGAACTGGAATATAAGACTGGAACACGGGGAGGGAACAAGAAGAAGGGAACACAAGAGACTGGAGAACACGGGAACAAACATATTAGGAATCATCACATCCGCCGAAGATCAATAGCGAACGAACTCACACACACTATGGAACAAGCAAAGGCAAATATTCACTAATTCTCGTCTCATTTTGTTCCTGTTCGTTCGATATTAGTCTGGACGCTCCTTTAGGAACGTGGGGGGGGGGTGGGATGGGGTGGGGTGGGATGGGGTGGGATGGGGGTCAGAAAGAGCATTAATAACATGATCAATAACACAGGGGCAGTTAGTCTAAAAATACGGCACTGGACGGAGAGAATCATCGACCTGAAGAATTATTATAACTGAGAAAGAACGGAGAAGAGGAGGAGAAGACCTGGCACGTGGGCCTAAAAAGTCCTGACACGTGGGCCTAAAAAGTACTTATGTGGTGGTAGTAGTATGAAGCATGACGAGTTAAGGGATCTCACAGCAAATATGTTGAAGGAAATCTGCCGTGATGTCAGGGTTGAACCGACCCTCCTTCCATTGGACGGTGAGATTTTCCAACATAGGACTTCAAACACATCCAACGAAGCCCGTGTTGACGTCAGTGCTCGAGGATTCTGGACGCGGGGACAGCGAGCCTTCTTCGACATCAGGATTTTTTATCCCATGGCCGCATGTCACCGTAACTTAGCTTTCGATGCTGCACACAGGAGGAACGAGAACGACAAGATAAGGGCATACGGGGAGAGAATTCAGACTTTGATCAAGGCAGCTTCATTCCTGTAGTGTTCACAACCTCTGGTGGGATGGGACCAAGTGCAAGATGCTTCTACGCCAGACTCGCGGAGGTGATATCCGAACAGAAGCAGCAGCCCAGAAGTTATGTTACAGCCTGGATGAGATGTCGACTGTCCTTCTCTCTCCTTCGGTCGGCTTTGCTCTGCCTCAGGGGAACGAGTGCTTCGGCCCCAAAGCCGACAACAGTTGCATATATTGACTATGAGGCTACAGTCACTGAATGCCGCATAGATCTGCTGCTCAACTAACTCAACACGGTTAGGATAGCTACTTATGTATTAGGATATTTAGTATTAAGGTAATAAAATGGCGGCGAAGGTGTAACTATTGAGGTAGGCTGGAGGCCATATTAGAAAAAAAATAGTAGTAGTAGTAGTAGCAGCAGCTAGGGTAACGTAGAGTCGCGGTATGAATGTTGCATTAAGGCGAACCGGGCCCAGGTATCTCTGTGGCCGCCCCCCACCCCACATCGCCCCCTCCTCCCAAACCAGTATACCACAACACGTCTCATATACAGTATACACACAGCTCCCAGTAGTAGTATTACAGTATACTCCAACACACACACACACACACACGTATGTATGTATGTACTGATGTTCTGCTTCTTAACCCAGGAAGTGTATATAACTTATTGAGAACAGATCACAGAGACGTGTTGTGGGTTTGTGACGAGCGTGTGAGATGATGTTGTGGTGAGGGAGCAGTCGAGCGTGACCCAGGCAGCTCCCTCATCCTCCACCCACACAGTCCCCACCTCCCTCATCCTCCACCCACAGTCTCCACCACCACCCCTACATCTCCACTCCATCTCCTCTTCCACCCAAACACCATAGTTATTCCACCATGATCTTACTGCGGAAGCCTCCATCACCTTCCCCACCTGTAGAGAACTACCCCACCTTCAGGCAGCTCCTCCAGGGCAACAACCGGTATCTAGTGTGGGTAAGGAGGCCACCCGTCACTCAGCCCCGTGACTACACTGACTGTCCCACTGTTACACTGACTGTCCGACTTTCTTTTACACTGTCTGTTACACTACCGGACCGACTGGTACTGTCTGCTCCACTGACTGGCGACACAGTCCGATGTTTAAAACAGTCAGCCCGTCTCACCAGTTCCACAGACCGAGCTACTATTAACGACACGATTGACAGTTTGTACTCTGCCACACACGATACAGTTAACGCCACAGTCAACAGTTAGTTTCATGGAGGATACAGTTGGTGGTAGGTGGAGTAACAACAACAACAACAACAATAACAACAACAACAACAACAATAATAATAACAATAATAATAACAACAAAGTATGCAACAAAGTGGTGTGAATTAAGGAGCTGGCAGAGTTTAGTTAGTGTTCTGCACACCTGCGTAACACACCTGTGACTTGTCAGGTGTGTCTGGTACGAACACCTGCTCTGGACACCTGTACTACACCACCACCACTCCCCCCTACCACCACCCACTAAAGTAATGTCTTGTTCAGTATTTGGTACCTTTACACCCTGGGCACTTAATACGTCACACAGGATCTACACCCAAAGGTTCTTCTGTACACTACCAACGTCATCATAGTCCACGGGTGTCTGATAAACCTACACTGCGGGTATTCAAAGTTCTGCACATCCGCTACACCCAAACCCACTACTTCCTGGCGTCGCTACACCCAAACCCACTACTTCCTGGCGTCGCTACACCCAAACCCACTACTTCCTGGCGTCGCTACACCCAAACCCACTACTTCCTGGCGTCGCTACACCCAAACCCACTACTTCCTGGCGTCGCTACACCCAAACCCACTACTTCCTGGCGTCGCTACACCCAAACCCACTACTTCCTGGCGTCGCTACACCCAAACCCACTACTTCCTGGCGTCGCTACACCTAAACCCACTACTTCCTGGCGTCGCTACACCCAAACCCACTACTTCTTGGCGTCGCTACACCCAAACCCACAATGTAGCGTACCTGGAAATATGCCCCTGGGAAGTGTACTCAAGAGACACATAGCAGCTCCCTGAAGACCACACGCCAGGAGACTCATTATAGCCCTGGTGATGAAGGCGACTCACTCAACACACTCTTAAGAATTCCTGGTGTGTGTTGCTTGTGTTGTCCTGGGTGTCTTCTCGCGGCCCAACACGTATACACTACTGGGTTACACTGTCACTACACCCACGGAGAGATGAGAGATCTCTCCTCGGTCCAAGCGGCGCCTCTACACCTCAAGACGGTACACAGGAACTACATTCCTCACGTAGATCGTCCGGCAAAGTTACACATCATTTAATACTAATACCTTAGCTTACACCACGACCCTCTTCCACCCTCCGCCCACCTCACCTACCACCTTGACCCTCCTCCACCCACCTCACCTACCACCTTGACCCTCCTCCACCCACCTCACCTACCACCACGACCCTCCTCCACCCATCTCCTGACCCTCCTCCACCCACCTCAACTACCACCACAACCCTCCTCCACCCACCTCACCTACTGCCACCACGATCCTCCTCCACCCACCACGATCCTCCTCCACCCACCACGACCCTCCTCCGCCCTCAACTACCACACCACGACCCTTCTCCACCCTTTCCAACCAACTCCCTCCGTCTCCTCCACCCTCACCTACTACCACAACCCTCCACAATTTCCCTCCTCTACCAAACCACGACCCTCCACCCTCGGATATCCATTAAGTGATCATGACTCGGCGCCCAGGACTCACGAGGCCCGACGCGTGTTAAGTAAACCAGGAGTAGTCACGCTCGTTCACGTCCTCTGGGGATTACCGATATCTCATCCTTGGTGGGTTGGCGTCCGTCCGTCCCTCCGTCATAGTCAATCGTCCTTCACTTGACCGTCCGCAGTCTAATGGGAAATCCTGTAGCGGGTCCTATAGGAAATCCTATGGCAAGTCCTATCAAACTACCCATCTGCATGTAAACGCCAAGCTAAACACGATGCCACAATACTGTTACAGCTTTAACGTGTGAGAGGGAGAGGGAGGGGGAGAGGGGGGGGGAGAGGGAGGGAGGGAGGTGGAAGGCGCCAGCTTACGTCAGAGCAGAATCCAGTATATTCAAAAACCTTTCCCCGATTCAACTTGATTCAAACCAAAACAAAACATTTTCAAAATATCTTACAAACACACGCCACCATAACACCATAACACTATATAATTTACCCCCCAAAATATTAAATAAGTTATATTAATAGATTTTTAAAGAGGTAGTAAGTAAAGATAATAATAGCGACTTAAAAACATTACGGTTTACTAACGCCTGTCTGGGTGTGACGTCACCAACATCTCCGTTTTCTATTGGGTGGGGGTGACGACGGGTGCAGGGGATACTACGTTACCCCACCCAGGCTCCTCTAAAGGTTCCCCGCGCTAAATTTCTCTCAAGATTGAGGCTGTAAATATCCATGTAAATGTTTCCCACACACGTCATGACACACATACGGACAACGACCTCATAATGACATCGATACTGAACCCATATTTTTTTTTTGGGTGACTTCACCAGATGTTGCAGATATGAAGTGAATAAGAGTAAGCGAGTGTGTGCGTGAGTGTTTGCGTGTGGGAGTGTGTGCGTGTTTGTGTGTGTGCTTGCGTGTATGTGAGAAGTGGAGCACCCCGCCCAGCCACCCACCACGACAACCATCATTGTGTGTACCTCCCGTTGCCTCAGCTGGGGGGGGGGAGGGGGGGCTGTTGGCTACAAGAAGGGGAGAGTGTGAATGGGGCGTTGGGGAGAAGGGGGAGGGGTGAGAAAGAGATTAAGGGAGGGAGAGAAAGAGGGAGAGGAGAGGATAGAAAGGGAGACGCCTTGAACAAAACAATGAAGACGAACAATTAAATCAGGAGAGAGAGAGAGAGAGAGAGAGAGAAAATTAACCTTCCTACAGTACTTTCTCTCTACTTCAAGACCAACGATGGTGACCTTGGCTTGACCTTCAAGGAGAAACAAGGTCACACACACACGACCTTCCTTGACCTTCCCTCCTCCAGTTGATGACCTTGACTTTAAGGGAGGACGAGAAGGGAAATCAAGGTCAATTTACCTTACATGGGTAGCGGGGTAGGGGGGGGGGGCGTTACGTACCTGTTGGAAGAGAAAACAACACGTTAGTAAGAACCAGGCAGGCTAACCACCACTACCACCATTACCAACCTCAGCTACCACAATCACTACCACCATTACCACCCCATGCAGCTACTACCACCCCCTCTTACTACCACTACCACCACCCTAACCCCCAGCAACAACCACTACCACTATCACCACCCCCTAGCTACCATCACCACCACTCCCACCCACTACCTACACCCACTTCCCTCCCTTTCCCCTCCTCTTCTTCCCTCCCATCGTCCTCTCCCCCATCTTCCTCCCTCTCCCCTCCCCCTCTCCCAACGACAATTAGAAACCCAAAACCAATTTGTTCACATCTCACTACCGTAACCCGTCATTAACACACCTTCACTACAACACAACCTCACTCACTTCCTTCTTGATAGATAGATAGATAGTTTTGTTTGTGTGTGTGTGTGTGTGTGTTTGTGTGTGTGTGTGGGTCGTTGTCTCGTACACAGCCATATACGGGCGTGCAGGCAGGACTGGTGGTGGGCGTCTTCCTGCTCCGCCCACCCTCACGTCAGGGCAATACCCCAACCTGGCCGTGGGCGGGTGGGTGCGAGCCGCTCTTTACGTGTGCAGGTGGTTGATGGTGGGTGCACAGGTGGGGGATAGAGAGGAGAGTGATACATCTGGGGGTGATGCTCTCTCTCTCTCTCTCTCTCTCTCTCTCTCTCTCTCTCTCTCTATGCGGGTGGGTGAGGGGTGCAGTGAGTGGGTTGCTGGTCCGTATTGACATTACCATAGCAACCGAATCGCCAGATGGGATCTAGCCTCTGCCTGATCCACACACCCGCCAGAGGGAGAGAGAGATGAAACACAGGGAAACCAGGAAAAGTGCAACCCGGATATATCGTTTTCTACAGCGTGGGAGTGTGGGTGGGTGGGTGGGTGGCGGGTGTCAACAAAGCAAGGACGGGTGGCATGTGGGCAGCAAGGAGTGGAGAGGTGTGAGTGAGCAGGTACGGGGAGGAGCTACACACACACACACACACACACACACACACACACACACTATCAACTTACCCTAGGCTATATCCTCGCACAAGCTTGCCCATTGTGACCCAACCCTACCCTACCCTACCCTGCCCTACCCAACCTTACCTTACCCTACCCTACCCTGCCCTGCCCTACCCAACCTTACCTTACCCTACCCTACCCTTGCCTTACCCAAACACTTCACTAACCTTACCTACACTTACCCTAATCCTTACCCACACCCTTCGCCTATACAAGTGACCTATACCATTCACTTACCCAAATCCTTCCCTTAACCTAGTAGTGTGTTTACCCATATCCACTACTTATCCAGCTCCTTGCCTTGCCCTACCCTACCATCAAACAGGCCTACCCCACCTAATACCCGTCCACCGTATAGGCCTATGCACATTGTCTACTTTAAAGTGCCCCCTTCTTCCCCTTTCTCCTCCCCCTCCCTAAAATTACTTTATTTCTCAAAATCCGTTCCACGCATAAGGGTAATGCTCACCCCCCCTTCTCCCCCCTCCCTTACATAAATACCCTTCCCTCCTACCCTTCGCTACCCTAACCTTAGAAAGGCTCTGTCTCTCTCTTTCTTCTTCCTAACCCCACCTCCTTCATTCTCCCTTCCCCCCTCACACCCCCTACCCCTACTTCCTTCTCACCCTCCTCTTCTTCCCTTCTTTTCCTTCCTCCCCCTACCCTCCTTCCTCTCATCCCTTCCTCCTGACCCCCTACCCCCTCTCCTCCCCCTCCCTTCCTTCCCTCGGGCGCCCTTTGAACAACATCCAGTAAATCCTCTCGGGGCAAGGCGGACCAATTATACGCGAGCCGCCCATACAAAAGGAATTATGCCCCCAGACCCCGTTTTCTTTACCCTCCGTTACTGCCAACGCCTCCTGACGATTTATGATTTTACTCCCAATCACATTTTCTGTTTCGATGGACAAGTAGATAGGTAAGTGGGTAAGTAGGTCGGTGGGTTGGGGGTAGGTCGGTGGGTTGGGGGTAGGTCGGTGGGTTGGGGGTAGGTCGGTGGGTTGGGGTAGGTCGGTGGGTAGGTCGGTGGGTAGATAGGTGGGTAGATAGGTGGGTAGGTCGGTGGGTAGATAGGTGGGTAGTTAGATAAGTGGGTGAGTGGGTGGAGAGATAGATACAGGTACAAAAACAAACAGAAAATACAAATACAGGTATAATTATAGGTACAGGAAACAGTGTACCCTACCTAGCCACAGCACTAGAGGCAAGCATTTCCTCAGTGACTATATCATGTTAAAAGATTTTCCCGATTTTCCCGTCAAATGGACAAAAAATGAGCCCAGTGAGGCGTTAACTAGGCCAAGACCTCACCGTCACCGCCTTCTATCGTCGCTCAATTTCCCACTGGATAAAATTTCCCCGCCAGACAATTTCCCCAGTGGGCATAATACACATGAGACAATTTCCCAACTGGACGAAATATTTTGTATATAATTTCCCATCTATCATCTACCATCAACCACCAACACACACTACCACCAACCAGTATCTCCTACCAACCACCATCACCCACCAACCTTCTTCGCCACTGTAGCGCCACTGGCTGCTACCACACCAATTCCCCACCTCGAGGCAAGAAGACACTACCCCACACGAAGCCTTAAGGG
This sequence comes from Homarus americanus, assembly GCF_018991925.1. Lineage (NCBI taxonomy): Eukaryota > Metazoa > Arthropoda > Malacostraca > Decapoda > Nephropidae > Homarus > Homarus americanus. Next base: position 5,836,463 of record NW_024732238.1, read on the forward strand.
CGAGATTCGTGTAGGCAAGAGACCGGGAAGTCAGCCTTAATGCCCAGGTGAGGGAATAGCTTAATGGACTGGTGCTATAAATTGGTAACTGAGATGCTGGTAATGGGAGAGGGGTAACCTAGGGGGGGTGGTTACTGTGTGGTGGTGGGGGAGGAGGGGAGGAGGGTCAACCAATTAACTAGCGAAACCACACCCACAACCAGTACCCTAACCAACCACCCCACCACCACCATCACCCTACCAACTACACCCACTCTACCACCACCAATATGTCATGATACAAGACAGTTACATACCCAGGGGTAAATAAAGGTCAAAATACAAGTACAGTCACAGGTTCAGGAAGAGATACAAGTACAAGACCAAACACAAGCTTACACTTCCACACATTAAAGTATAAACAGGAAACACTATTTACAAGCGTCGTATATAATTAAATCAGGTCATCACCCCGTACACAAAGAAAGGACACACACACACACACACACACACACACACACACACACACCATCCATCACATAACCTTACAAATTACTTTAACCCGGCGACCTTTTACCTCTCTCTCCCCCAACCTTGACCTCAGCCAGAGATGGAACTATTAGTTATCTTCACTATTTATCACATAACAGTGGTATTAACATATTACCTGGCGCGTGTTACCTGGTCGGATGGATGCCTCGACCATGAACAGCTCCAGCCTCAGGGTCGGTTGTGTTTGGGGTCATGTACTTGGGTGAAGACGTGGAGGCCGAGGGCAGGTCTTATCAGGTTAAGGTAAATAAAGACATGATACCTTACCTTACGGGTCAATCTAGTTGTGGTAAATAAACAAACGTAGCGCCAGAAACGTTCCTGTACCGTAAACGTTGCTGTCGATGGTAATTAAGAAAAGCAATAAGGGCAGCAGCTGAACCTTCCTCTGGGTGACGCATCATCACACACCCGAGGAGACACGTCAACGCTCACCCGTCACAATCTATGATCACCTGGAGGGTCGTGAATTACCTGAAGGGGTCGGCAATTACCCGAAAGGCTGCCAGTCGCTTGAAGAGCCGCCGATTATTTGAAGGACCGCCATCCATTTAAAAGGGTTGTCAATCACGAGGACGTCTGCCAGTGAGGTGGCGGCACCATCAGGAACGTAATACGATTGACGAGGTTTGTCCGTGCAAGTGAAGAGGGGGCTGAAGAGGAGGTGTTGTGCTGGTCTCAAGTGCCTGGACATGATAAAGCTGGGCAGTATACACGGTATTGATGGGCAAGGGGCAAGATACTGATGGGTCTGTGATATGATTCACAAGGGCTGTGGATGTGAAGTAACCGCTACCAATAGTGACCAGAAGAACTGATTTGGTTCAACATTCCACCTCGCGGAGTCTCTCAACCCACGAGGCTGAAGGGGAGTAATCCTCGCTGTGTGGCACCTCCCTCCCTCTCTATCACTGGCCTTCTCAGCAGCGTAGGAGTCTCCCCTCACGCTGATGACACCTAGCATTCACGTGACCTTCCCAAGAAATATGTTCCTGGCCAAGGTGACCTCCCACACTTAACTTTCTAACACGTCTCTCTCACCCCTGGCAGATGAGAGTCCTCACACTAATCAACACGAGCGACCTCTACCTACTGATGACAAGTTGATGACAGCTACGTCAGACGATCGTTCGCCCTTACTTAGGACAGCAGTCTCCCTCAAATGTAAAGACAACATCCAACACCCTTCATCCTTCTACCGCAAGACCTCAGCTAGTGTGTGATGCAAGTCCCCCCCCCCCCTCCACACATACACAGACACACGTCCTCAGGAGGTTTCTCTCTCTACTGACGAAGGCCTCAACATTTACACACAACAGCAAGGATCCCTCAACCTGGCCTGACCATGATGCAACACCTAGCTCATCAACTCTCCCGGGGGCTGGCGTCTCTCACACCCACTGAACAAGTCTTCATCTTAGAGCTCATCCAATAAGTCCGTCTCCACCTCCTCCTTGGCTCCTCCGCACCTAATGAACCTCCCTCCTGCCCCTCCATCAGTAGTTTCTCTATTTCATGTGTAAAAACTTTATTCTTCGTTGATGATATCTGTCTTTGTTCTTATTGGGAAACATTACCTGAGAGAGTACACCTGGCACCTGGGGAAACATTACCTGGGAGAGCACAACTGCCACCTAGGGAAACATTACCTGGGAGAGTACACCTGGCACCTGGGGAAACATTACCAGGGAGAGTACACCTGGCACCTGGGGAAACATTACCTGGGAGAGTACACCTGGCACCTGGGGAAACATTACCTGGGAGATACACCTGGCACCTGGGAAACATTGGGAGAGTACACCTGGCACCTGGGGAAACATTACCTGGGAGAGAGAACACCTGGCACCTGGGGAAACATTACCTGGGAGAGAGAACACCTGGCACCTGGGGAAACATTACCTGGGAGAGAACACCTGGCACCTGGGGAAGCGGAAGAAGAGCGCCAGGTGAAGACGAGACTGTAGGTGACCCTCTCGTCCTTCCCCAAGGCGACAGGTAACCTCTCTCCCTCTCCTCTCTCACTACCACGCCCTCCACTTCTCTCACCCCATGACCCTCTGCCCCACCGCCCACAGGCTAGACGTGGGTGGGAGGAGGAGATGGGGAAGGTACAGAGATAGATGTGGATGGAGGAAATGGAGTAAAGGGGGAAATGGAGGGAAGGAAAGGAATGGAAGGGTAAGCGAAAGTGGGAAACCGTAAAGGTGTCAGACACATTATAGCCCGATGATGATGATGATGATGACAATAATAATAATATATAAATAAAAATAATAATAATAATAATAATAATAATAATAATAATAATAAAAATAATAATGGTTACAGAGATAATATTGATAATGATAAGAATGATGAAGATAAAGATTCTAATTCTAAACACAATGATGATGATGATGATGATGATGATGATGATGACAATAATGATGCTGATAAAGATGGTGATGGTACAGTATAAAACAACAACAACAACAACGGCGACAAAAGACTCAGGTGTGAAATCCGTGACACCAGCAAAGGAGAAGAATGTCGAAAGCCACACACGAGAGAAGCAATAAATAACAATAATAACTATGTAAAAATAGAGAAAGTAGAAACATACAGACAGTATAGACGCATAAAACACCTGTCGTCTCATATAACGCTCTCTCTCTCTCTCTGAATAAGAAGAGAGGTGCAACAAGCAAGCAACGTGTCCCCTCCCCCTTCCTCACCTTGCAATTACATGAGCTGTCTGTTACCTGTGATACCTGTCTCGTCTCTCACCCTCCCTCCCTCCCTCCCTCCCTCCCTCCCTCTCACTACCCTACCTCTCTCCCTCTTTCCTTACCATCACCCCCCTCCCTCCCTATACCTCCACTCTCCCTCCATCCCTCCTTCCTTCTTCACTATCTCCCTCCCTCCCTCGGTCACCATCACCTTCCCTCCCTCATCACCTTCCCCCTCACCCTACCACCATCTCCAGTGACACAACACAATATCGCCGCTACGCAACCCGGTGTTAAGGCCAATCTTCTCCATATCACAACCCACCACATAAACAAGAGATTCACACACACACACACACACACTCATCCTCTAACCACAAACAGACTTGTAATATGACCAGATTTCTACAGCCCCCTACCCCACCATTCTGAGGTTCATAAAAAGTGGAAGGAGCGAAATCTCTGTACCTGTTTTTTTTTGTATTTTTACCTGTAATTTGTGCCTTTGGACTAGTATCTGTATCTCTTCCTGTACCTGTAATTATACTTTGAATCCGTGACTGTATTGCATTTGTACCTGTCTTTGTACTTTTACCTGTGTTTGTATTTGTAATTGTACTTTCTAAGGTAACCGTACCTTTATCTACACCTGTATCTACCTGTAATTACACTTATTCAATCTACACCTGTAGTTCTAAGAGCTTTTCCTTAAAACATATAATTTACACCTGTCTGTACTCTGTCTAAATAAACAAATAAATAAATAAAAAACATGGTGACGTGTGCTGACAGAGTGAAAAGACAGACAAACAGATAATGATGATCACTTCACAAATCCCTACATGACATAATCCTCAACCTAATCCAGCGTCACTGATTCCTAACACAGGAGATTAATACAAGTAGTAATTTTGTGTTTAGGTCCTCGGTGTTTTGCCGCACCTACAGGAGGCCAGCAAGGTGTTCCAGCTCCGTCTGTAGTCTTAAGTAGATCACTGCAGAGTTACGGTTGTTAGGGAAAGACCAAAGAGGTATCGAGGGCCACCACCAGTACCACCCCGAAGAGATAGTGCCACTACTCCCACCACGACCACGACGAGACAGCGCCACTACGTCCACCACCCCGACGAGACAGTACCACTACGTCCACCTTCCCGACGAGACAGTGCCAATACACCCACCTTCCCGAGAAGACAGCGCCACTACACCCACCACCACGACGAGACAGTGCCACTACACCCACCACCACCCCGACGAGACAGCGCCACTACGTCTACCATCCCGACGAGACAGCGCCACCACCTCCACCTTCCCAACGAGACAGTGCCATGAGGGCCACTTGAATGTCAGAGAGTCATGATGCTTCACTAGTGATTAAAACTCTTTCTAACCCATCAACCATTTTGGTGAGACTAGCCCAAGATCTCGAGGGGTAACTATGCAAGAGGTCGATCCATTTACAATATCATCAAGCGTTTTTTGTTGGTGTTCGATACATGACTTTACGAAGCAGTCAGTCAGTCAGTCAGTCAGTCAGTCAGTAGGTATGACACTGGCTTTCCTTTATATCTACACCTGTATGTATATTGAAGTATGAACTTTCTAAAGCTCAGTTTACCCCAGTTAGAGGTAGGGAGGTGGACAGGCATCGTACAAGTGCCTGTGTCAATCAATAAAAAGGTGAGAAAAAAAATATATATATTCTCCCTAAATGCCAAGAACAAACACAGCCTTATGATTTTGCCCTAGTTCCTGAGCACTACGATGCCCCTGAACCAAGCATAAAGATCAGTATTCTTCTAAAGGCCAATGAGACACACACCTTTACGTATCTGGTGTCTGTTCCCTAGCACTGTATTGCCCCGGGAACCAATTCTCGTCTAAAACACAGAGACACACCCCTATGACTTAGCTTTAGCACTATAATGTCTCTCAAACAATCATAGAAACCAAAGCTATTTAAAACACAGCCAGACACACACCCTTATGAACTTGACATGAGCACTATATTGCCCCGAGAACCAATCATTTCAGCTGCCAACGTCCCATCACACGTCGACGACCTCCCAGAATGGCGTCCCTCCCACCGAGTCATTTCCTTAACTTGGGTCTTAAGGCCAGAGAGTGATGGTTAGCACTGTCTTGGCCTCAGGGAAGGGAGGAGTTGCAGGGAGCTGGGCGTCTGGGCAACTGATTTGATTGGTTTTTTTTCAAGGATGAACAGAAACAACTTTTACTGAATAATGATGATAATAAAGTTAATAGATCTAAATATCTCATTAATTTATTTTTTTATCTAGGATAAACAGAAATGACTATAAGGAATTCTGATAAAAGGTTAATATATATATATATATATATATATATATATATATATATATATATATATATATATATATATATATATATATATATGTAAATTCACAATGAAAACGTGTGATTTATCATGATATATATATATATATATATATATATATATATATATATATATATATATATATATATATATATATATATATATATATATATATAGAGAGAGAGAGAGAGAGAGAGAGCCACACTCACCTAAAAGACATGCACACATATGCGACACCACCCAAAGACACTTTCACTCCATCACCAAGTGTGTGTTAGCGTGTGTACGTGGCATGTGTCAAGACCTGCAGTGACGACTCTCTCTCTCTCTCTCTCTTCCTGCGTGGTACAAGTGAGCGAGCAGTACCGCGTGTTTACATGGCCCCGGGGAAGTGTACTAGGGACCTCACGCACCGCTCTTAAACACCTGAGAGAGCACCTACCCGCCACTAAATGTCTCTCTCTCTCTCTCTCTCTCACACACACACACACACATCAAATACACAGACGATCATGCACTCAGGTATACAAGGACACACTTCAAGTACACTCGTCGTCTTGGGCGTGTGATCAGTGTACTTATTACCCTTCAAGGTTATTTACCCGTTTATAGATCTTGTTTTGACTCACATGGCTTAAAGGTCTTGATTTGATTACACTTACCCACCTTCTTTTTCTCTTCTTCTCCCCTCTTCCTCTTCCTACTATCCATTCCATTCCCAAGTTACAGGCAATAAGGAGGGTGAAGAGGGAGAGGAGGGAAGGGTGGAGGATGGAGAGAGGAGAAGGGAGAGTAGGGGGAAAAGGAGAGAAAGATGGAGAAAGGAAAGGGAGAGGAGGGGAAGAGAGAGGAGGTGGAGAAGGAGAGGAGGATGAAAAGGGGATGATGGGAGGTGAGAAGGGGTAGGAGATGAAGAAGGTAAGGAAAGAGTAGGGGAAGAAGGGGGTGAGGACGGAGACTAGGAGAGAGGGGGAGAGATAGGGTGGTAGAGAGGGAGAGAAAGGAGTGAGAGAGGAGGGGGAGAGAAAGGGGGAGAAAGGGGGTGACGATCTGCATAAAGAGTAACTCAGGGCACCTCCAGGGGACACAGGTCAATGAGTAAACAAGGTGGTGAAGTTGGGGGCCTCTTGACCTCCCTTCACCTTCTCCTCTTCCTTCCTCTTTCTCTTCTTCCAAGACCTAGAACTCAGCCTCCATTCTCCTCCTCCTCCTCTTCCTAGACTAGAGACCCCAGTCCTCATCCTCTTCCCACTCCTCCTCTTCCCGCTCCTCCTTCTCTCTGATAGTCTCACCGTAACATAACTAATTATCATACACACGATCAGAACACTAATTCCAGCTCACAATACATTAACGTAAGAGTTAATATTCAGGCGTTAAGTAGTTGCTTAATCGAGAGAGAGAGAGAGAGAGAGAGAGAGAGAGAGAGAGAGAGACCTGGCTGGCCGCTGGGACACAACCCACAGGTGATAAAAGCGTAATGACAACAAGTGGTACACGAGATCGGCTGGGGAGAAGGGCGAGGACAACACAGCGTGGAGAGGAGGTGGTCAGGTGAGGTGAGGTGGAGGAGGTGGAGGTGGAAAGGAGGTGAGGTGAGGAAAGGAGGTGAGGTGAGGAGGTGAGGTGAGGAAAGGAGATGAGGTGAGGAAAGGAGATGAGGTGAGGAAAGGAGATGAGGTGAGGTGAGGAGGTGAGGAAAGGAGGTGAGGTGTTAGTGGAGAGGTGATGGGGTGGAGCTGTAGCATGGGACTGTGAATGAGGAGGGACGAAGAGGAAGGAAGAGGAGAAGAACGATGAAATATCAGAGAAAGAGGTTGGGAGGAGAGAGGTGGAAGTGTTAGTCGTCATAGGTAAATTTTCTGACCGGGTATAGTGTGCTCTCTCTCTCTCTCTCTCTCTCTCTCTCTCTCTCTCTCTCTCTGCCCTGGAATAAAACAATAAAACTATCTCCGACTTGCCACCCCTTCCTGTGCCTGCCACTCCTCTCCTCACCTGCCACTCCTCCTCACCTGACAGCCTGAACTCGCCTGATTAAAACCACCCCACCACTGCATCTAAATCCTTATCCACCTCTGTTAATTAATCCACCAATCCACTGTTAATCTCCACTTCAATTACCGCGCTAAATTCATTCCAATTTCTTTTTCATCCGTCACCTCTAATTTCCATTATTAAGACAAAAAACTATCTCCCACCACAGGTTACCATCTGACTAGCCTCTCTCTTAACAGCCGCTGAATCTTCAAAGCCACCATTTATTTCACTTATTATTAACCCATCCCAATATACAAAGGTTAACCATCCTATCTGTGTTAAATTAGTTGAGCCGCAGATCGATGCGGCATTCGGTGACTGTAGCCTCATAGTCGATATCTGCAGCAGTTGACGGAGTAGGGGCAGAAGCTCTCGTTCCCCTGAGGCAGAGCAAAGCCGACCGAAGGAGAGAGAAGGACAGTCGACATCTCATCCAGGCTGTGACATAACTTCTGGGCTGCTGCTTCTGTTCGGAGATCAGCTCCGCGAGTCTGGCGTAGAAACATCTTGCGCTTGGGCCTATCCCACCAGAGGTTGTGAACACTAGCGGAGTGAAGCTGCCTTGATCGACATTTTGAATTCTCTCCCCATATGCCCTTCTCTTGTCGTTCTCGTTCCTCCTATGTGCAGCATCGAGAGCTAGGTTACGGTGACAAACGGCCATGGGATCAAAAATCCTGATGTCGAAGAAGGCTCGCTGTCCCCGCGTCCAGAATCCTCGAGCACTGATGTCCACACGGGCTTCGTTAGATGTGTTTGAAGTCCTGTGTTGGAGGATCTCGCCATCCAGTGGAAGGAGGGTCGGTTCTACCATGACGTCCCGGCAGGTTTCCTTCAACATATTTGCTGTGAGATCCCTTACCTCGTCATGCCTCATGCATATGAAGCCCCCCTTCTTGCAGACCATGGCGTGATCGCCATCATAGGAAGAGCCACACACGCATTGGGAGGGCAAACCATCTACTGGCCAACCGTACTTTAGAGCAATGGCATCTGTAAATTCTTGTTTGTTAAGGCTGAAACCATTTGCCCTTATCGGTAATGTAGTTAACCAGTTCGAGGCGCCCACCTCCTGCGCTATAGCTACTTTTTTTGTCAAATTTTCTGGAACCTGCAGCAATAGTTGCTGCAACATGTCAGTTTGGCAGTGCTGCCGATCTGTTGTAATGGATCTACGGATCTTATTAACTTCGCTGGTGTCCACTTCCCCTGTTGCATTCTGGGCTATTATGTGGTCAGTGAGGGCTGCCGTGAGCTTAAGTGAATTTTGATGTTCAGAGTCAGCAATCTCCTCTGGATTAGTTAGTCCCATCCCTCCCAGTCTTGGTGGAAGTGCAAGAAGTGTTCTTTCTACTGGGGTTAAGTCGTGGTGTTTCACTAGTTTGGGAATGAACTTGACACTGATTGCTTCTTCCAAAGGGTGGAGGAGGGGTCGGATCTCAGGGATGGTACGCATCAGGTAGTTCCAACGATGCTTGACTCCATGTGTGAATGCTGCAAAGGCCGCATGTGGCTCTGTGTTAGCAATCTCCGATAGAGCATGGATTTCGCTAACCCACTCGTTCACCTTTCCCCCTACGTACTGGGTCTTGAAGTCCAGCAGTGCCAATTACTGCTACTACTACTACTACAGAAGGACACAGAAGGAAGGAGATGTGTGTCCATCTTCCCCTGGCAGGAGACTAGACACCTCCTTCATGACCATCAATCACACGGCACAATAACCTGGAGGAGGCGAAGGAGGAGGAAGAGACAGTGAAAGAAGGAGGAGGAGGAGGAGGAATGAAAAGAAGGAACGGTAGAATAAAAAGAGGAAAAAGAGGAGGGAGGAGTACGATAAAAAGAAGGAAGGAGAAGACGTAGGAGAAAGGGGAGAAAGAAGGAAGAGGAGGATAAAAAGAAGAAGGGACAAGGAGGGAGAGGGAAAAAAAGAGGAGTAGGGGAAGTAAGAGAGGCTATTGTGTGGTGTATCAAGAGGGCTGGGGAAGAAGAGGGAGGAAGAACGGGAAGAGGAGGGAGAGAAGAATGCAGATAAGGAAGTAAGGAAAGGAATGTTTTGGTGAGGCTGGAAGACAGAAAGAGGGAGGGAGGGAGAGGAAAGAGACACGAGGGAGGGAGGAGGAAGAGACACAGGGGAATGAGGGACAGGGGCGGGAGAGAGGGGAGGGAAAAGAATGCGGGTAAGGAAGGGAAGGACACAGGTAGGTATTCCCAGAGGGCAGAACACCTGTCGTTGGGCTACATCACCTGCTGCTGTGTGTGTCATTACCGGCGGTCGTGACTCCTCTGCCACCCACCACCCACCACCTGCCACCCACCACCTGCCACCCACCGACTGCCACCCACCACCTGCCACCCACCACCTACCACCCACCGACTTCCCTATCTACGTATACCAGCCACCTATCCCATCCGTCAGCTCATCCACCTAACCACCAATGCAACCACCTAGCTTCGTCTTATCCACTCATCCAACAACCTACTCGACCACCTATTTTTTGGTAATATCCACCGATTCATCCACCCACCCCACCCAACTCACCATTCAACCACGTGGCCATTCATCCAAAAAAAAAAACCAAATACTCAACCATCTACTCATCCACCCAACCCACAAAAATCATTGAACCCATCCATCCATCTATCACCCACCCATCCATCTATCACCCACTCATCCATGCACTAAACTATCTTTCCAACCGGCGAAGAGAAGGTGGGTGTGGCGAGGCTGGGTGGGTGGGTGGATGGGTGGGTGGGTGGGTGGGTGTGACTCAGTGTAGAGGAGGAGGAGGAGGTGGTGGGTGTGGTAGGCTATCGATTAGTTTGTGGTGGAAGGCAGGGCAAGGCAGGAGGCACAGGTCCAATGTTCTGTGTGTTTGTGGGTGTGTGTGTAGTAGTAGTAGTAGTAGTAGTAGTAGTGGTAGTAGTAGTAGTTAACACCATTATCTTCATCAGGTCACAGAAGGTAACAGCCTCATTGATCACCTTAATCACCCAAGAAGTTCCGGGTCACAGACGACGGCACACTCCGGGTGACCCTGTTCGACGGAGTGGAGTGGGAAGGAGAGTAGGTGGATGAGTGGGGAAGAAGGGTAGGTGGATGAGTGGGGAAGGAGGGTAGGTGGATGAGTGGAGTGGGATGGTAGGTGGGTGAGGTGGGAGGAGGGGGGAGGGAGGGTATGTGGTTGAGTGGGAAGGAGGGTAGGAAGGCGAGTGGGAAACTGGCAGGGAAGAGAGAATGAGTGGGAGGGGTGAGTGGGTAGGGAGGGGGAGGGGGGACGGAGAGCAGGTCTGCCACAGTGATAAATGTGTCATGATCAACTGGTGTGGTCGCCACCGTCCCCACCTGACACTGTCGCCCCTCCCTCACCACCACCACCACAACCACCACCACCACCACTACCCTAACCACCACCACCACTACCACCATCACCACTATCCTAACCACCACGATCACTATCACCCCTTCACCACTACCACCACCCATATACAGCACTACGCCGCTACCACACGCCCTCCTACGCCTACACACGCCCTCTCACATCTACATAAGTAATTGCACACTAACCAATATAATTCTACATATAAGAAAGGTCAAGACTACACACCTAACTACCTATTATTATTATTATTATTATTATTGATGTTGTTGTTGACTCGTGTATTAGGTATCGCCCCCCCCCCCACCTTCATCTTTCCCGACAGGCCAACGTCCAGAGAGCGCCCCCCTCCCGTCCATCATGCACACACACACACACACACACACATATACAAGGAGGACATCCTACTCGCTTGGGATATCCTGGCGTCAAGCCGTCCGGGACACACTCACTCACAAGCACCAACAACAACAACAAACATCCATAACAGGAAACTAAGAATAACAACAAGGCCCCAACAACAACAACAGACAGAAGCACACGACGACAACATCAACAACCTAACCTAACTTAACCAAACACTCTACTGCATACACGTTTCATCCCCCCCCACTATGTCGTGCCTCTTGCCTGCACTATATCATGCCTCTTGCCTGCTCTATATCATGCCTCTTGCTTGCTCTATATCATGCCTTTTGCCTGCTCTGCTGTATATCAACACTTCACAGTCATGTCTACCGGAAGAGCGATAAGCCACCTGGAAGTCTCAGGTACAAGAACGTAAGTACCTGTAGGAGCTGTGAAGAATTTCCTGCAGGTGACGTGAGGTGGTGGTGCAAGATGGGTGTTGGGTGGAGGTGGGGCAGGTGGGGAAACGTGGGTGTTGGATGGTGGTGGGTCAAGGTGGGTGGTGGTGGTGGTGGTGCAGGTGGGAGTGGTAGGTATTGGGTACGGCACAGGTGTTGAGGGCATCAGTGGGCACAGGGTGGGTGGGTGGGTGGGTGGGTTGATACTCGTGGTCCACACAGTACAAGTGGTGCTGGAATGAGGTGTATCCTGTGACCTAACTACCTCACCCAACCACCTGTTTACTGTCACCCCACACCCCCCCTATGACAGCTGCCACTACTACTGTTACCCCCCATGACAGCTGGCACTACTACTGTCACCCCCCATGACAGCTGGCACTACTACTCACCCCTTATGACACCTGACACAGTTAGTGACACCCTCCACGTATACACCTAAACATACCACCACTACTATCACCGCCTCCTTCACCATCACCACCACCACAACTACTACCACTATCACCACCAATAAAGTACTCTAAGAGGCGTAAGTGAGTACTTCCTGGAGGTGAGGAGGTACCCTATTAAGGTGTTTGGCAGTAAGGGTGGAGGTAGTAGTAGTGGATATGACGTAAGAGGTGACGATGCAGGAGGTAGTACCAACGGCAGAGTTACCAATGCTACTCATGACCAAGTCAATGACTGTGAATATATAATGACTGTGATTCTGTGTGTTGGTAATACTGCAGGTCTCTCCCTCTCTCTCTACTCTTATCTATCTATCTATCTATCTATCTATCTATCTATCTATCTATCTGTCTATCTATCTATCCTCCCTCCTTTCCGCTCTTCCGCCTAGGCAGCATTAAAGCCTGCACACACACACACACACACCAGCGCCAGTCAACACAACTTTACGACACAGGAAATCAAACTTCCAAGACCAAGGGGCGTTTCATCCCCCTTTCACACGGGTTCCAAAATCCTCCCTGTAGCCATTTGTCCTATCTCTCGTGGCTAAATAACGACACAAACTTTATACACTCATACGCTAGTCGAGTCTCGGTGCTATGTTGACGCCATTAACCCGAGAGACAGGGCGCATATCACACTACTAACCTTATACGCTGTACAGGGAACTAATTTATACGCCCGTCGCCCCGGTACGATGTACGTATATGGACTGCATGGCGACACACACACACACACACACACACACACACACACACACACACACACATCCGCCCCGTCAATCATACATAAACCGCAAAAAAAACTAAACTAAACCTCGCGAGGTATGTTAATTTCCCTTATTGCAACGATCAATTACCTTTGTGGGTGGACGTGACTGTAGGCCTATTGCAAGGCTCAACAGGGGAGGTGAATAGGCTTGTATCTCCCTCCCCCCCCCCTCCTTCCCTCAGCTGGTGGCAAGGAACCCAGATCTAATGATGGAGTAATTAAGTGATATTGGATACCGGGAGTCTTGTCTGTCTGGGTGGGTCTGTCTGTCTGTCTGTCTGTCTGTCTGTCTGGGTCGGTCTGTCTGTCTGTCTGTCTGTCTGTCTGTCTGTCTGACTGAGTGGGTCTGTCTGTCTGACTGAGTGGGTCTGTCTGTCTGTCTGTCTGTCTGGGTGGGTCTGTCTGTCTGTCTGTCTGTCTGTCTGTCTGGGTCGGTCTGTCTGTCTGTCTGTCTGTCTGTCTGTCTGTCTGACTGAGTGGGTCTGTCTGTCTGACTGAGTGGGTCTGTCTGTCTGTCTACCAGCAACGACGTCACGACCACCAGCTGCTTCTGTTGTGTTTCCTGCCATTACCAGCTGTGTTGAGTGCCACCGGCTTAATCCCCAGCTGTCACCATCTACTACCACACGCACACACACACACACGCAAACACAGGCACAGACATCGCTCATATCAGACAGCTAAAATTGGGGGGGAAAAACTGGTGTGTTTACGTCGTTGGTGAGTCACACGGGACAAGCAGGACCACCGCCCAACTACGCCCATCACCGCCGCCCACCACCTCATGTGACACCACCGCCCACTGCCTGCCGCCCACCCATCCCTATATGTTTATACCGCCATCGGTCCCTCACCCTGTTGACACCGCCGCCCACCACCCATCCCTGGACACATTGCCGCCCATCTCTGGTCACAGTGCCAACGCCCATTCCTGGTCACATCGCCGCCCACGGACACACAGGAGAGACCCGTTTGTGAATTAATCAGATCAACCTTGTTTATTAATGAACCTGTTGAGTCCATGAGGAGGGAGACGACACACACACACACACACACACACACACACACACACACACACACACATACACACATACACACATACATACTAAGTCTCTCCGAGCACTTGAAGATTAGACACCCCCAGCTTAATTTTTCTAATAAATAAACACCTTAATGCTTTACCTTGGGGTTAGGTCTCGCTGTACTGTACCGTCACTACACGTGTCCGGAAATTCCTCTCACCCATACTAAGAGGCCTCATCCCTACCACCCCCCCATCCCCACTGTCACCACCCACCTCCACTGTCACCACCCACCTCCACTGTCACCACCACCTCCACTGTCACCACCCTCCTGTCTGCCCACCTCCACTGTCACCCACCCACCTCACTGTCACCCACATACTCCTGATCAAGGCGGTTATCTAAGACGGTATATGGGGAGAGAGAGAGAGAGAGAGAGAGAGAGAGAGAGAGAGAGAGAGAGAGAGAGCTCAGGTAACAGCACCGTCGTCTAACCTGGTAGCGACGCGACCAACATCTGGGTCATCGATTCCTTTGACCTACACGCCCACATTTCCTCACGCCCACGTCTGTATCTTAGCACACAAATACCTACGCCTTAAAATTACCCCCACACACTCTCACGCCTCTAACTTGGCCCACACCTACCCAAGCCTTAAGGTTGACCCCCACACACCCATACCTCCCCTCACGCCCACACAATTCACATCACGCCCACGGCTCAATCGCACCGTCACCACCTTTATCACCGCCCCCGGAGCGTCACGGCGGCGGGTGGTGACACCATAACGTTAGTGTACATGGAAACAAAATTACCTGAGGTCCTCCCCTTAATGACTTACCGGGGCCCTCTTAATGACCTCTCACCTCTGGCACCTTACCTCTCGAGTTAGCTACGGCCTATCACATGACCTCCTCACACCTCTATCCATCCTAGTCACATGACCTCATTTTCTTCTCTTGTTTCCTTCCCATCGTTGTCAAGTGACCCCACCAGATGACCTCCTGACACCTGCCTATCATATTCACGTGACCTCATTTCCCCTCGTGACCCCTTCCCATCACACACACACACACACACACACGTTCTCAATTAATCATTTATAGTTTGTAGGGTATGCTCTCTCGCTCTCTCTCTCTCTCTCTCTCTCTCTCTCTCTCAAGAGGCATAAACACTGAGAGATATAACATGTCTCTCCACTTACCACGGTGAGACATAAAATACTCATCGCTGAGACATCCAAGTGTTTGTTGTGACACTCCTGAGTGCTCTGGGGTGGAGGAGGGGAAGGGGGGTGAGGGGTAGGAGGAGGGAGGGGTTAATTACAGCATTGATGCATTACAGGAAAAACGTATTACAAAGCTGTACTAATTTTCTCACCTTCGTTGCTGTTACCTGGCTGTAACTACCCGTCCTGTAACTACCTTGGCGAAAACTATAGAAAATTACCACACACACACACACCTCAGGCAGTAGGTAACAACGACACATGAGTACCTTTTCCCAACCTGGCTATTTACAACTCAACTACTAGGAATGGTCTAATAACTAACATTACGCCAACACACTACCCATTTAATGAGCCAACACGGTCACTTAACCCGAGAAAAATAGAACTAGCTGCATACAGTCGACAGTACTCAAAGAGGTCAAGTCATCGTATTCAAGGGGTTAAGTCAACGAACTCAAGAAAGTTAAAACAGCATGGCCTCCAAACCTCATGAGAAGAACAAGGATGAGGTAGGGTGAGGTGAAGTGAGGTTAAGCTGCCATTAACCAACTGACCCCTGACACCAGCCATCCTTACCTGGAAAAGAAGAAAGCACAGGTATAAATATTGATACTAAATGAGTGGTTAATGGTATACGTCCAACACCACATACAGTAAATGGTGATGATAATAATAATAATAATAATAATAATAATAATAATAATAATAATAATAATAATAATAATAATAATAATAATAATAATACCTACCATCTTCTCTCTCTCTCCCTCTCTTCCCTCCCTACTCCCAATGCCCTCTCCTCCCTTCCCCACTCCCAATGCCCACTCCTCCCACCAACTCCCTCTCCCCTACCCTCTGCCCCCTCCCATCTACCTCTACCCCCTCCCCCTCCCTGCCTTAACCAGTTACAATTAGCCACCCACCAGTACTATCATCTGTACCTATCTTCCCTCATCTATTCTCATCGCCTCCTCCACCTCCTCCTTCTCTACCTTACCAATTTTCTCGCCTCCTTACTTCTTCTCCCTTCACACTCCTCTCCCTCATTCTTTCTTCCTCTCACTCCTCCTCTCTTCGCTCTTTTTCCCTCCTCTCCTCACTCCTTCCTCCTTTCCTCTCTCCCTTATCCGTCCACTTCCTTCCTTCCCTACTCATTCCGTCATCTCCTTCTCCCCTCAACCTTCCCCCCTCATATTTCCTTCCCTCCCTCCCCCCAGTGTACACAAGTCAAGGTATCACTCGACCATTACACACCGTGAGGCCTTCTGGACCACCACCTTGAAGGAGCTCCTCCAACTTCACCACCACCGCTGCTACTACTCTTATCACCACCATCATCACTACCACCACCATCACTACTACCACCACCACCATCATCACTACCACCACCACCATTACTACCACTACCACCGTCATCACTATCACCACCATCATCACTACTACCACCATCACCACCACTAATCACCGTCTTCACTATCACCACCATCATTACTACCACCACCACCACTATCACCACCATCGCTATCACCACTATCCCTACCAATAACACCATACCATCACCACTTACCTGTCACACACACACACACACACACACACACACACACACACACACACACACACACAACACTCACACCTCTTCGCTGTTGTTCCTCTGTTGTGTTTTTAGTGGTAGTTCGGTTAATGTCCGCCCTTAGCTCCGCCGGCTGCCGCTAATGATCCGGTTTACTGACGGAGGTTTACAAAAATGGCTGAACCACCACAGCCATTGCCAGCAGTCACGGCAGCAGTAGCAACAGCAGCCAGCGAGAACAGCACCGGGACCAAGACAGCGAAACACACGAGGAGGAGGAGGAGGTGGAGAGGAGGGAAGAGGAGGAAGAGGGCAAGAGGAGGGTTGGAGAGGAGGAGAGAGGGCAAAGAGGAGGGTTGAGAGGAGGAGGAAGGCAAAGGAGGAGAAGGAGAAGGTTGGTGAAGAAGAGGAGGAGGTGGTGAGGGAGATCACGAAGAAGAGGGTGGAGAGGAAAAGAAGGAAGTTGAGAAGAGGAGGAGGTTGAGAGGAGGAAGAGGAGGAGGAGGGGTTGATAAGAAGAGAGGTTAAGAAGAGGAGGGTTGAGAAGAGGAGGTTGGTGAGGAGGAAGAGGAGGAGGTTGAGAAGAGGAGGAGGAGGAGGGTTGATAAGAAGAGGAGGTGAAGAAGAGGAGGGTTGAGAGGAGGAAGAGGAGGAGGTTGAGAAGAGGAGGAGGGTATACAGCCTGGGGCAGCTCACACAACATCCACA
This sequence comes from Homarus americanus, assembly GCF_018991925.1. Classification (NCBI taxonomy): domain Eukaryota; kingdom Metazoa; phylum Arthropoda; class Malacostraca; order Decapoda; family Nephropidae; genus Homarus; species Homarus americanus. The sequence continues at coordinate 5,854,040 of NW_024732238.1, forward strand.
CCCCCAAGTGGCCGACTACCTACACCACACAATCCAGTACTCTCACTCACTCGCTGCCCTCACTTTCACTCACTCTCACTCGCTGCCTCACCTTCACTCACTCACCTCGCTGCCCTCACCTCTCACCTCACCTCACCTCGCTGTCCTCACCTTCCACTCACCTCACCTCGCTGCCCTCACTTTCACCACCTCACTCGCTGCCCTCACTTCACCTCACTCTCACCTCGCTGCCTCACTTTCACTCACCTCACCTCGCTGCCCCTCACCTTCACCTCACCTCACCTCGCTGCCCCCACCTTCACTCACCTCACTCGCTGTCCCCACCTCACCACCTCACCTCGCTGCCCCACCTTCACCTCATGCACTCTGGCTCTCACCCCTCACTCACTCCTACTCAACCCCACCTCACTGCCTAATCCTACTCACCCTCCTACTCTTCTCCCGCTCTTAATCCTACTCACCCTCTCACTCACCCTACCTCACGGGCTCTTAATCCTACTCTCACTCCCTCACTCACCCTACTCACTCGCTCTTAATCCTACTCTCACTCACTCCTACTCTCAGCTCTCATTCTCACTCGCTCCTTCCTCTCAGATCTCGCCCCAATCACACTCACTCTCACCCTATACCAACTACTAGTACCTAACCCACACCCAACCCCACGCCCACACTTAACCCACACCCAACCCCACGCCCACACTTAACCCACACCCAACCCACACCTCCAATATATACACAGGATAAACAAAAGCAAAATCTCAACATAATTCAAGACAAACAAACGCACAATAAAGGCGATGATAGTGACGATATCAGTGGCCATTGTAGCGTCAACATAATAATAAGGGAAGGGGGTTATATTTAGTCTCTCTCTCTCTCTCTCTCTCTGTCAAGGGTTCGTATAATTATTTTTTCTTTTGCCGAAATGTTTAGGTATCGTGTTGTATGTGGTATCGTACTCAAGGGCTTAGCATCGTATTCAAAGGTTTGGCTTCGTACTCAGGGCATGGTATTGTTACTCGAGCGCATGACATCGTACTCAGGGCATGGAATCGTTACTCAAGGGCTTAGCATCGTACCCAAGGGCATGACATCTTACTCAAGGGCATGACATCGTACTCAGGGCATGGAATCGTTACTCAAGGGCATGGCATCGTTACTCAAGAGAATGGCATCGTACTCAGGGGCATAGGATTATGCAGAAATGGGTCAAAAAATACTCCCTCCCCATCCCAGTAAAGGCAGGGGAAAAATCGAACCTACGAGCGACCCTAGGGAGAAAATGGGGCTCAGAATTACCCTAAAAAGCTATTTGTGGCGCCGTACCCACGAGTCGGCGGCGGCGGTCACAGAGGCAGGTCGTAAAGCATCAGGCAAAATCCCCACCAAAATGTTCTTCCATTCTACGGCTGTCTGGCCCGGTAACGAGTAAGGGAGGGAGGGAGGAGGGAGGGGAGGGAGATGAGAGAATGTTAGTGGTGGCTGTGGTGGTGATGGTGATAGTGGGGCGCAGTGAGGAAGGGTGATGGGTGATAGTGAGGATGTAGTAGATAGTAGATAATGGAATAGGGGCTGGGGTGAGGGATGGGATGAGGTGTGTCGTGATGGGGTAGTGAGGATGTGTAGAGTAATTAGCAGCCAAGGGGGTAAGGGAATTCGTGATCACAGGTAGGGAGGGAAAAGGTGTTGATTGGCCCCTTGTATGGTTACGACACACACACACGAGAGAGAGAGAGAGAGAGAGAGAGAGAGAGAGAGAGAGAGACCTAAATTATTACCAGGAAAGGAGAAGCGAATAAAAACAACACACAAACGAAAAGAGAAGAGAAAAGAAGAAAGAGAAACAAAGAATAGACAAAGAAAAACACTGGATAATGTAATAGAACCAGAGAAACAATGTGATGGACGAGACAGAACAATACATTATCAGGTTAGGTTAGGTTAGGTTAGGTTAGGTTAGGTTAGGCGAGACGTGACATTAACATCACCTCGTTAGTCACATTATTAACCGGGTTACTGACGGTCAAATTAACCGCACTACTGTTAACGTTGAAATGCTATTGGTATAAACACGACAAGAGCTCTAACACCTGGCCATCGTGAAGGGGGGTGATGGATGGATGGATGGATGGATGGATGGATGGATGGATGGATGGATGGATGCAACACACGGACAAAACACACCACTTACATCTTTATCCTCCTCCTCCTGGTCTTCTTCTGCTCCTCCTCCTCCTTTCCTTTCTCTTCTCCCTTCTTCCCCTCCTCCTCCTCCTCTTCCCTTCCTCCCCACAGCAGGCCATAATGGTCCCTGGGCACACCTGGACCACGGGGCAGGTTAGGTATGCCCGGCCACCACCCACCCCCCGTCTCTCCCTTTGTCTGGTCATCATCTCACTCACCCTGGAGCTGTTTTCTGCCGCCATCAGGAAGTTGACGGGGGTACCACTGCTGTTGCCCCTCCTCCTGCTGCTACTGCTGTCGTGATGTGCCCCTGCTGCTGTGCTTGACGTGAGGGCTGGTTGCTGCTGTTCCTGCCGTCGTTACTGTTTTCCATGTCAACGCCACAAGTACAAGTGCCACTATCATCACTTCACGGACAGATGTTGACGTTACCAATGCTGACGTTACCAATGCTGACACTATACCCACTGTCAGGAACTGTCCCATTAAACTACTCCTCGCCCCCCCCCCCTCCTGGTAACATATTTATAGTTTAATTCGTAAATATAAAAGATATTAAGGTACTGAATAAATCGGCCTTGAGTAAATAAATAAATAAATAAATCTTGAAAGAAAGAAAGAATGAAAGAATAAATAAATAAATGTGTGGGGGAGTCAAGGAACAGATAACCATGAGAAACAAACAAACAATCAAACAAACAAACGCGATATAAAGGAAGAATAACAACAGGGTGTAAGAGGTGCTTGGACTCCTCCTCCTACTTCCCCTTCTTCCTCCTCCTCAGTCTCCTCCCATTCTCAACTTCCTCTCCTCCAATCCCTCTTATCCTTGCTCTTCCACCCCCTCCCCCTCTGCTCTATCTTCCCCCTCCTCCTACAGTCTGCATTATCTTCCTCGTCTTCCTTCTTCCCTCCCCTTGCTTTATCCTCCCCCTCCTTACCACCTGCTCTATCTTCCTCCTCCTCCCCCCACCACCCCTCCCTCTCACACGCCCTTAGGACATCCGGCGCCACCACTGCCCCTCCCCCCTCACCATACTCTCACCTCTCCCACACAAGGGGCTCTCAATTCTCCCACGATCACACACAAGGGTTCACCTCTAAGCAAGGGGTCACTTCTCTCAAGACAAGTTCACCTGGGATTCACCTTGAGACCACTTCAGGTAACCCTCCCCTCACTAACCCCCTTACCCCCAACCCCCCCTCCCCCACCTTAATTATTTTACTGTCTATAACACAATGGATAGATATAGCACCTCCAATCTCGGCCGACCGACCCAAATAAAAAATAATGTGTGTGTGTATGTGTGTGATAGCGCCATATGTCTCCATCATGGCCGGCCAGGTAAAGGACAGGTGGAGGAAGCTCTTATATACAGGTTAGGGTTAGGTCCGAGGTTAAGTGAGCACAGGTGAACAATACAAGTCATAATGACCCAATTAAAAGGGACGGAGGTGTGCTTTGGGAGTGAAGGGAGGTGCCGGAGGGAGGGGTGCAGAGAGAGGGGGTGGGGGTTGGTTGGGTTAGAGGTGCAGGGAGAGGTGGGAGTTAGAGGAGGCAGGGGTTGTGGTGGTGCTCGTGGGAACATCTCTGTACTGCCTCACTCCTCCCTCCTACTGTCACTCTACTTCTTTTTCCATCACCAGCGTCCTCCCTCCCTCCCCTTCTCCTCCCTCACCCTGGTCACCCTCCCTCCTCGCCCTCATCACCCACAGTCCGTCACCCAAGACAACACACAATCACCACAACACAACACACAAAACACCTTAATTGTTCAGGTAATTGAGGTGTGACCTGTAAATTGCGACCCTCTCCCCATCCCTCTACCCCCCCTGTTTACCCCACTCCCACTCCCCCTCCCCTCCTTCCTTTGCGCCACACCCCTCCCCTCCTCCCCTCTCCCCTCCCTTCTTTTCTCCACCTCCCACCCCCCTCTCCCCTACCCCCCCCTCTTTTACTCCACACCACCTCCCTCTCCCCTTCCCCTTTACTCCATCCCCCCCCACCATCACCCATTACTTGACGGAGATTGACGGTCGGTCCAGAGAGACAGGTACTGGACGGACCTCCAAAATGACGGACGATGTGACGGCGTGAGCCGAGACTGACGGTGAGGTGACGGTACTACCCAATCACCGTTCACAAGTGACGGCTGCTCCCACGACACACACACACACACACACACACACACTGGAGGGAAACACCGAATGAAGAGTGACATACGACTTGCTATGTACCGTGACTGTCGGACTATCTATGTGTGTGTATGTATGTGTGTGTATGTATGTATGTATGTATGTATGTATGTATGTATGTATGTGGTGGTGTTGAGTGCACGTCGGCGCCTCCCACGAGAATTGGGTGGCGTTAGGTGACATGGGCGTGGCTGTGGAGGGTGGTTTGGTTTGGTTTGGTTTGGTTAGGTTAGGTTAGGGTGGCCAGACACTAATGGATAAAAAACAAACAGAAACAACTACTGAAAAAAATACACAATTAACTTGATATATACGAACAAGTACACACCTAATATAGGGAGAGATCTACTTAAATAAATGATAATATACAACCCTGGTATATAAATTATTATATATATAATACACTGATCAATTAGATAAACAAATAAATAAATAAACAAATAATAGAAAAATAAATAAACAAAGAAACAATAAATAAATAAATAATAGACAAATAAAAACAAAATAAATAATTAAATAAATAAGTGTTGTCCATGTCATAATAACCTATCAGGGTGGTCGACCAGACAACAGACGTGTCCCTAACTGGTCATTAGCGAGTCTCAGGTGTGACCATTGTTAACTACCTCACACCATTACCTCTAATTAGTATACCTGATGGGGATGTTACCTGTGCTCCTGTATCTGATAGGATGTTACCTATTACCTGTAATGATGTACTTCTAATTAATGTACTACCTGATGGGGATGTTACCTGTTCTGTTGAGGCCACTATATGTTACCTGTATTAATTAACTTCGATTCTACCTGCCCGAAGTTGTGTGTAATCATGCGGAAGAGTTGAATTTCCCAAACTATTAATGATAAAGTGATATGTTTCCAATAACAGACAGACAGACACAGATAGACTGACAGATAGACAGACACAGACAGACAGACAGACAGACAGACAATCGTTACATCTTTCCTATATCGGGCGGATGAAAAATTACAATACAAGTCTGACAGAAAAAGTTATTAATCATATATAACAGAAAACCTTATTAACAGAACAGAGCACAGCAACAGAACACAGCCTTAGAGCAACAGAACAATGTGAACATTTCAACAGATATCAAGAAGTGAGGAAGACAACGGATATGACGATGAAATTTGCTTAACCCAAAAAATCGCAGCTGAGAGACACTTGGTTCATGACGAGACAAGTGCTGTGTACACACGACCTGAGGCGGTGGCACCCTGAGAGAGAGAGAGAGAGAGAGAGAGAGAGAGAGAGAGAGAGAGAGAGACTGAACAGGTAGGGGAAGGAGGGGGAGTGACAGGAGTGACCAGAGGGGCGGAGGGAGGCGGGGGGGACCTGGCGTGAAGACAATCAATGCCGGGAACTGGGCCAATACAACATTAGTGAGAGCTGCAGTGCGTGACTCATGACGCCGTGTAAGGAAGTGTGGGGTGTGTGGGGGGGGAGGGTTCTAAGGCACACCCCCCCACCCACCCCCGCCTACCTTCCCCAAGGGCTATGTCTTATGTCTTTCCGTCCCCCCTAGGAGACTTACTCCATCTCCTCACCCCCCCCTCTCACGGAGACTGGCACCTCTCTCCCCACGAAATACCCTAAGTACAGCTCCGTCCTTCCTTGCCTCACCACCATCACCACTAATTACCAACACCACCTCCTCCTCCACACCTGTCCCTACCACCCTACACCTCCAATTCACACACCTGCTGCTGTTCCTGTAGTGTCATCCTCCTGTTTACACACCTACCCCCCCCCCACGACAATCCCCACCACAACTGAGCTCTCTGGTGAAATTTTCCCTCCGAGACGAATCGAAGCGTTGTGGTCAGTGATTCCGGCACCGCTCGCCATTTTTTAGGCCAATGGCGAGCGACATCATGACACGAGAGATTAAACACGTAAATATGATTGGCCACTTCAGTACGTCGATAGAATTATCATCATCATCATCTTTAATCAGTTAACCTTTTATGTTAATTAGCAACTTGAAAAATGTTAATTACACGTACCTGAGTTAATAGTTTATTCATGCTGTCCCCGGAGAAAATTAATTACATCAGGTGACAGGTAACAAAGGTCATATTAACACACGACGGATAAAAAAGCATTCAACACAAGGGATTAATTAGTACCTCACCTGTGCTGTTTACCCCCCCCCCCCTCGTGCTGCTGGTAACAACTCACCTGACACCTGTATATATTCATAGGGGCTGGGTTAGGTTAGGGTATAATAAGCTGGGGTGTCAAATCCTCAGGTGATCCTCATTCATTAAAGGGTCCTGGGTGAGGGGGTTCAGCAGGTGGACAAACATTCATCACCAGGTAAACCAACTAACTAATGAACACGTCAAGGCAACACATTCACTGGCTGGCGATAACGAGGCTACTGGTTTAATATGCACACACACACACACACGTAAGACGGGAGGGTAAAAGGCGACGACCCCAGGACAAGGCGCTGGGAAGAGAAAGAAGAAGAGGAGGAGGAGAGATGATAGTTGAAGGGCACACAGCTGGGACACACACAGCTGACCCCCCCACCCCCCTCCACCACCGTCGTCATGGCAACAATCAACAATACGCACGGCGGGACACACTACGCACACCTACCACTCGACTCTTTTATGATACCATTTTTACGCTTTTACGCCCTGGGAGACAAATGAGATAAGCTTTGTCAACGTTGGTGTATATCGGGAGACACAACGAACGATTTGTAGCGTAGTAGTTAACTGCAGCAACACGGCACCAATTAGTGACTGTGCTCACCTGTTGTCCGGGCAAGGTGAGTTGTCGAGAGCCAAGCTTCCTCCTCCTCCTACTTCTCCACCTACCTTCCTCTACCTAGTGTCTCTACCTTCCTCTTTTCCCTACTCTCCTCCGTTCTTTTTCCTACTTTATAAACACCAACATCAAGGGACTTTATAAACACCAACATCAAGGAACATTTATAAACACCCAGATCCGTAACCTCAAGCCAGGCAGTAAGTACTACATCAGCTGCCTCGTCTCAGGGGTGTATGCTGTGGCCTTGGGCAACGAGAGTGTACAAAATTTACCACAAACAGTAAACTAAGAACAGAAGACAATGCATATTCGAGGACGGCAAGGTCAAAGGTGGTGGTGGAGGAGGGGTAGGGGTAGTGCAAGTGGGGGTGATGGAGGAGAGGGGTGTCTGAGGTGGAGGTGGGAGGGATGTCAGTGGTGGGAGTGGAGGAGGAGGAAAGGGGTGTGGGGAGGGGCGGTGGTGGGGAGGATGGGGTGTGGTGTGGGGGGAATGGGGAGAGGGAGGGGCTGAGAGTCTCACGCCGGGATCCTGGGAAACAAGAGTATCAACTGCGGGCGTCTTCATATGCCGGTGTGTGTGTGTGTGTGTGTGTGTGTGTGTGTGTGTGAGTCGTCTCTATCTTACAACAATTCCTCTCATCACAACACCTAACCCCCAGATAACCACTAACTTAACCCCCCAGATTACCACTAACCTAACCCCCCGGATTAAGCCCCATCATTTACTTGTCGTCGTCTCCGGGGGCTCCTCACATCCTCTCAGCTTATGCCCGTCCACCACCACAACTGCCCCGGATAACACTGGGGATCGACCCGTCTATTCCTGTCTGCAGCCCCGCACGCCACAGCAGTCAGGGTGATTGGTGACCTGAGCTACGGTGTTTACGGGGTATTTAAATATCAGGGGGTGGCGCCCTAGCAACCATGAGAGAGAGAGAGAGAGAGAGAGAGAGAGAGACCTAAGGGGCGGGGCACACTATCCACCTTTGGGGCCCTTACCGCTACTAAAGAGGCCCCACACCACCACCACCAGGGCCCCACACCACCACCACCAGGGCCCCATACCATCGCCAAGTGTTGAGGACCACCGCTAGAGGCCAAAGGGACGACAAAGCAGGTAACCCCCACCACCATCAGAGGAGAGAGCGTGTTACCTGGAGTTAGGGGCCGTCACGCTGCCTCACCTGGCGAAGCTCCACCCCCACCACCTGTCACACCGCCTCACGTAATGCACACCAGTAACATTTGTCCTCCAAACACCGCAGTAACTGTTCCCAGACACGAACACCCAACCGAGAACAAATCACTGTCCTTCAACCCTATTTATACACACACACACACACACACACACACACACACTGTAGCAGATGAATGCAATGGCTGTGTCTTGTGCAGGAGACGAGCCGGGAGTAGCGAGGGAATGTTTATCCTGAAGAAAGGAGAGTAAAAGATGGTTGGTGTGTGTATGTGTGTGTGTGTGTCATCATCCTCCTCCTCCACATGGGTGAGTGGATGACCTCCTCTTCCTCGTGACTTACCTGTACAGTTACCGTCATTTCCGTCCATTGTTTAACCCGTCACGTGCCCTTCCACTCACCTCCTTCCACGCCTACGTCCTGCCCTGCCCTCACCTCACCACGCCCTCAGCCCACCACGCCCTCAGCCCACCACGCCCTCAGCCCACCGCGCCTTCCTCAACTTTAACCCCGACGCCAACAGTAACCCAACACCCTCACTATTCTCCCCACTTGTCTATTAATACTCCCCCACAGTATCATCACTATCCTCCCCACCACCACCATCACCACCACCACCACCCTCACCATCCTCACCACCACCACCGCCTGAGCAGCAGAACACAGCGGTAGCATCACCGACATAGCAGGTGCAGTAGTAGGATGTAGTGAGTTGATGCTCTCTCTCTCTCTCTCTCTCTCTCTCTCTCTCTCTCTCACCATACTTCAATCGCCACCACAACCATTCCCACCATCAATACAATTCCTACCATTCCCACCACCATTCCTACTACCAATACAATTCCTACCATGCCCATCACCATTCCCAGCATCCCAGGTCACACGCTTCTCCTCAATATTTAAGCTCCCTTTCCTTCCCCTATCCTCCCCCTTCCCTCTCCCCTCCCATCGGCCATGTCTCTTCCCCCTTTCACAAAAAGTACGAAAAAATACTGAAAAATACAAGCTGGGTCGAGACACACACACACACACACACACACACACACACACACACACACACACACACACACACGTGGAGAACTACACAATGTTGACTGTATTTTAGGTTTTAAAGGAATATGCTGTATTAGGGGTTAGAGGGGAAAAATTATACAGTATCTAGGGAATTTTAACAACTAGGGGAAAAATGACGACCAAGGGTGAGGGAAAAACTACGTCCTAGAGCGTACACATACACACATACCTACATACATACATACACACAACCCCACACAGCAACAGAACATACAAAACACAACACAATACACCCCTCCTCCCCTCCGCCCCCTCACACACGCACACCTCTGACAATTAAGTGACGACAGGTGTAGCGGACAGGTAAGTTAGGATCATTACACAACACCAACCTGAATCGATACACTGTCTTGAGCTACACAGTCCAGTCCAGCGATTCTTGAGGTGTCTATCTCTCATCTTCTTTCTTATTCTACACCCCCCTCCCCCGCTTTATTCCTCCCCTTCCCACTTCTGTAATCACCCCTTCACTCCCAATCTATACTCCCGTCCATCCCTTCCCACCCCATCGTCACCCCGTCCTCCTTCTACGTCACCACCCCTTCCGCTTTCCCCCTCCCCCCCACACCTACTTCCGCCTCTCTTTCCCCTTCCCACCATGCACCCAGTCCTCCCCCTTCCACACACACACAACAACCCATCAACAAAAGAATGCAGCCGTTTACCGTTCCACATGGTACCTGTGTCTGAGGGGAGGGAAGGGGAAGGTTCCTGCTGCTAAGACTAGATGCACTCCCCTCAGTGCTTCCTCTCCTGATTTGAAACCACAACATTTTACAGAGAACACAGAACGAGTCGCTTATACTTTAAACCTTCAAAATAAAAATAACCAAAAATATTCGTCTTTAAATTTGTATCTGTGTGTGTCCTTATACTTGACAGTTCTTGCACTTATACCTGGCGTGGCCCCTCATCCTCCCACCTGAGCCCTGGCACCACAACACAACCATCAAAGGAGCGGATGACACCCCCCCCCTCTCTCCACTTGTGCCAACCACCTCCACCTGAGCCACCCACCTCCACCTGTGCCACCCACCTCCACCTGTGCCACCCACCTCCACCTGAGCCACCCACCTCCACCTGTGCCACCCACCTCCACCTGAGCCACCCACCTCCACCTGAGCCACCCACCACCACCTGAGCCATCCACCACCACCTGAGCCACCCACCTCCACCTGAGCCACCCACCTCCCCCAATACTAATTTGTTTTACCAGCCAGACTAACACACGGGTGGACAGACTGGGACAACTACGGCACACACACAATCCAGGCAGAGAGTCAGGAACACAGGTGAACTGACAGACGGGTGGGCAGGTATAGGCAGAGAGACAGACAGATGTAGAGGGAAGTGTGGAGGAACAGAAAAAGAAGAAACAGGGATAAAGCAGGGGCAGAGGAAGGAGAAGAAGGAAGAGAGCACAAGAAGAAGAAAAAGAAGAAAAAGAAGAAGAAGAAGAAGAAGAAGAGGAGCTGACCCCCGCCCACACAAGCTCACCACCACCACCACCCACACGCCTCACAGGTGGGGGTGACTGACACCAACTGACCTACTGTTTATGTGGGACCAGTCAGCCACTTACTCTCTTGTAAACAAATTGACACTGCCGGAGTACTGTCTTGGTTAGGTTAGGTGAGGTTAGGTTAGGTTAGGTATATTACAAAGGTACTCAAACTATCCAACCAGGAGCGAACTCGTAACAATGGTATTAAATTAGACAAATTTAGATTTAAGCGCGAAATAGGTAAACACTGGTTTGGAAACAGAGTAGTGGATGAATGGAACAAGGTACCAAATATCATCATTAACTCGAATACGCTGAATAGCTTCAAACATAGGTTGGATGCTTATATGAGCAATAGGGGTTGGGTGTAAACGGGACTGCCCAGTATGGGCCAATAGGCCCGCTGCAGTTTCCTCCATTCTTGTGTTCTTAGGTGAGGTGAGGTTAGGTGAGGTGAGGTGAGGTGAGGTGAGGTGAGGTGAGGTGAGGTGATGCTGTGTGTTACATCCTCCTCCTCTCACCCTTCCATTACCACCTTCCCTTTCTCCCAACACTCCCTCCCCTTCCATCACACCCCTCTCCCCTCTCATAACCTCCCTCTCTCCTTCCATCACCTCCTTCTCCCCCATCTTCCTCCCTCACCACCCATCACATCCCCCTCTCCCCTTCCCCCACCCCCTCTCCCTTCCCATCACCCCTCTCCCCTTCCCATCACCCCCCTCTCCCCCACTCCACCCCTCTCCTTCCATCCTACTCCTCCAACTGGCTCGTGTTCGTTGTTAGTTTCGCTTCTAAAAAACCCCCCCTCCCCCTCCCTTCCGTCTCCCCTCACCCCTCCACCCCGTCTCCTCACCCCTCCACCCCCCCCACTCCCACCCCTCACCCATCTCCTCACCCCTACCCCCCCACTCACCCCTCACCCCGTCTCTACCCCTCACCCCCCACTCACCTCCACCCCCGTCTCCTGCCCCTCACCCCCCCCCACTCACCCCTCCCCCGTCTCCTCCCCTCCCCCCCCCTCCTCACCCCTCACCCCGTCTCCTCACCTCTCACTGATATACCAGGTAATATAACAAGCATTATCATCTTTATTATATATCAATCCAGCGTCAGAAAATATATGATATACCTATTCTATTATATTTTATTTCGTCTCTACTTATTATATATATTTCGTCTTTATTATTATTATTATTATTATTATTATTATTATTATTATTATTATTATTATTATTATTATTATTATTATTACGTGCACGTTGACCATTGTGTTTATATATAACTATTAATTTATCATCCTTCGCCTCTAGTTCAACCCGAATGATGTCTGTCTCTATGTCTCTCTGTCAGTGAAACACCCCCCCCCTCCCCACCTGCATCAGTCAGCACTATGTCCGCTTTACCTAACTGACTGACCGATACTGATTTTCCGGATGAGGGAGTTAAATCGGATAGGTCCCGCTATTCACGCTGTCGCACTAACGAAACTTTGACGAATTCGCTCGGTCACACTCGAGAGATGGGTCGAGGGATAGCGTTACAACTTTGAGCAGCTACTTACACAACTTTCCAAGAGTGACTTAAGTCTTTGGGGAGTCAAGAAGTGACTTAAATTGGCGGAAAAATTGGACGAGAACTTTCCCCTCCATGATGGCTGTTATCATCATCATCATCATCATCATCATCATCATCATCATCATCATCATCATCACCATCGTCGTCATCATCATCATCATCACCATCATCGTTACCATCATCATCATCACCAATACCAATTTACTCAAGCGTGTAAATAAAAAAATAAAAATAAATTAAAAAATAACGAAATACAAAATAATACAAACATGAGTAAACAAGAACATCAGATCACCTGAAGATTAGACACCCTGACGCTGCCTGGTAGGGTTAGATTAGGTCGACGTTATGGTGAAATGGGTTTAATCTTCAGGTTGACCCACATCTTCTACAGGAGACTCACGACAGAGGGTGCTCACGTCAGGGGCGGTGGAAGGTCACGCCCTCTACAAGCTGAGCCCCGCGGGAGGAGGCTTAGCACTCTCTGCCCTCCTACAGGATTACTCTCCCACACCCTGACTGGCGTTCTAAGATCCAGTCAGCCAGTCAGTCAGTTAGTCTCTCTACAACTATTACTACTACTACTTTACTATCACTCGGAATCGAATATGACGATCATCCAGCGGTGACACACACACACACACACACACACACACACACACACACACACACACACACACACACACACACACACACACACACACACCACCAGGGTCCTCCAACTACCTCCACCCGCACCTGGACACGAGACAGTTACGCCCACAGAGAAACAGACACTTGGGTAAACACGGGCGGCGTCTCTCTTGCAGAAGCACGCCCACCCACGCCCACACGCACCTTTTTTACACACACACACGTGCACCACACCGCACTTGCTGTTAAACCATATACCGCTCAACTGGCCACACATAGTACACGCTCAGAGCCATTCTCTACACACACACACCTTGGGAAGGCGTGGGAAGGATGCATGGCGCTACTGACCACGAGGGGGGGGAGAGAGCATAAGAGGGCCACATATATTACACAAGACAAGTAACAGCTGCCCAGGTGTGTATGCATTCCCACCTGGGGGAGGGGTATGGGTGGGTATGGGGGGGCGTTGGGTATAGGGAATAATGCATGGGGAATTAGGGGAAGAGGAACATGGGAATGGTGCATGGGGGATTATGGGAAGGGGAATAATGCACAGATATAGAGGGAAATGGGAAAGGCACAGGGAAAGGGTAGGGAAGGAAATGTGAGAAACATGCTTTGAGAAATAGGGGAGGCTAGGATACATGGATAAACATGGAAAATACATAGATAAATAGGGATATATATGGAGAATAGGGAAAATATATGGAGAATAGGGAAAATACATGGATAAATAGGGAAAATACATGGATAAATAGGGAAAATACATGGATAAATAGGGAAGATACATGAATAGGGAAGATAAGGATACATGGAGTAATAGGAGAGATACCTGGATAAATAGGGAGGGGGGTTACAGGTATGGGAGGGCAGCATGTGGTGGCCAACTGTTATCATAATACAGGTATCAACTGACCAGGTGTGTGCAGAGCTATGCATGGGGAAGGAGATGGTGTGTGGGGGAGGTGGAGGTATGGGGGGCAGGTATGGGGAGGGGAGGAAGTGGGGAGAGGGAGGCATGGGGAGAGGGAGGTGGGGAGAGGGGAGAAGTATGGGGAGGTGGAGAGCAGGGGAGAGGAGGTGAGATATGGGGGAAGGAGAAGTATGAAGGATGCAAGGGGTGGGGTAATTGAGGCAGTGGGTGGGGGGACGGGCTATATGAGGGTGATGGGGCCATATATTGAGGGTGACGGGGCCATGGGTTGAGGGTGACGAGACCATGGGGTGCGAGTGATAGGGCCATGGGGTGGGGGTGACAAGACCATGGGGTGGGGGTGATAGGGCCATGGGGGGGTTGAGGTAAGCACATATGGTCTACTGGTCAGTAACGGATTTTATAGGGCAACTGACCGCTAAAAAGTGCATAGGGGGTGAGAGAAAGAATGGGGGAGGGGGGGAATTATAATGAACATGCAGGTAATGCAGGTGGTGGTAGTGGTAATGGTGGTAGGTGGTGGTAATGGTGGTAATTATACAAGTAATGCTGATGCTATGTTAAAATTTCCTCTGACACACACACACACACACACACACACACACACACACACACACACACACGTCTATTGTATTTGGCTAAGACTCCGAGCTGGACGAACAGAGGAGAGGGGAGAAAAAAGAAAGGGAATGGGGGAAAGAATAAACACCACTGACACACGAAGGAAAAAGAATAAAAGGGGGGAGATGGAGGAAACGGAAACAAGAGACTGGTCACCGTCCCTCTCCCTCTCCTCGCAGCAAGGAATAACAACAAACACAACAAAAACAAAGAATAAACGACTAAAAAATCAAAACAATAAACAAACACAACAAAATCAATACCAAACCACAACTAATAATGCCCACTAAATACCTCATTAATTAACTCTCCTAATTAAACCCAGGTAGCTCCTAATTGGTAGTGACGTCAGCAGCAGAAGGTAAAGGAGATTATTCAGCCGAGTCAAATGATTGGAGGATGAGTGGTAAGCAGATTAATATACTGTACACTGATTGGTCGAGAGTCGAATCGTTAGAGAGATGTTTTAAATATAACTTTCGGTGATATTTTTACTGATGTCTTTAATTTTTTATCACCACTACCACCATACACCACTACCACCACCCTCTACTACCACCATCCACCAACATTATCACTACGAGTACGAAGTCTTTAGTTAAGAGGTGAAAGAAGATTATTAGGGGTTGAGGGAAAAGTGGTGAAACTGAAATACAGTAGGAGTAGAAAGAATCTGGGCTCAACCAGATCGCTTCATCTTTCTTATTGGTGTTTTGTCTTTGTTCTGCTCCCTTGGGTCGTCAGACCTTTGTATTAATATTGGTTTATTTATATAATGCTGCTTATTATTATTATTTTTATTATTGTTGGAGTTAGTGAGCCCGCCCAGGTCCTTGTGTAACTGGGAGGGTAGTCACATTTGTTTTTTATTTATTTTTTTTTTGAGGTGTTAGTTAAGTGTTAGTTGTATTAGTCTAAAGGTACACTGTATGGAGAGGCCTGCCAGGTTCTTAGTGGAGCTGGTAGGTCACTCTCATCTTTTATCCCACTACCACCATCCACCAACACTATCACCACAATCCAGGTTCCCATCATGGTGAGGTGCACTATACTAAGGGCGTCAGAGCGTGGAGGAAGGTAGGCATTGTCTCCCCCTTAGGGTGTGTGGGTACTGTAACCCGACCCCTTAGTGGCCACCCCCTTCCCTTAAGCCCTCCCTCCCTCCCCCCTTCCTCTCTCCCTCCCTCCCTGCTGCTACTTCTGTCTCACGCCCTAACTGATAACACCCTACTTATCTTACACCCTAGTTACGTCACAACACCCTAAAACACCAAATTATGATACACTCTAAACACCTAACTGAAATAATACTAAAACCTACTTTATAAACCTGCTTTTATTGTACCACTAAAACCGTGTTATCAGAGATTATCATGTAGATAGATAAGAGGTTAACATTGCAATAAATATATTTGCCAAGAAGACATAATCCTGACAGCTCGGTCCTCTTGATCCACCATGTTGTACTGCTTCCCTCCCTTATCATATTTATGTTTCTCAATTCCACTAACTTAACCTAACCTAACCAAGCATGATTAAGGGGTCGTATAGTATAATGTAGTGAGGGTCGTCTTACTGTAGTTACCTGCC
The DNA here is from genome assembly GCF_018991925.1 of Homarus americanus. NCBI lineage: Eukaryota > Metazoa > Arthropoda > Malacostraca > Decapoda > Nephropidae > Homarus > Homarus americanus. The sequence continues at coordinate 5,870,356 of NW_024732238.1, forward strand.
CCGCCAAGCTACGACCACCTACCCATCCACCTTGCCCCCCCCCTACACACACACCCACCCATCCACCTTGCCCCCCCCCCCACACACACCCACCCATCCACCCACTCTGCCACACACACACACACACACACACACACACACACACACACACACACACACACACACACACACACAAGAGAAGTAGGATGAGTGAGAGGGGGCCAAAGAGAAGGGATGATGATAAGTCAGAGAAAAGCCAAACGAATTAGTGGGAAAAGGAATAAAAAAATGTTTAAGAGGAATAGAATAGACGAGAATAGGAGGGGGGGAGGGGGCGAAAGGTTCCAGGGAAGAATGAAAGAGGTGAAGGAGAGAAGAGAGAGAGGGTTCTGGGGGTGAGGGGTGGGGGTAGAAGGTAGGGGGGTGGAAGGGTAGAGGGGTGGAGGGGCGGGGAGTGGAAGGGGGCCGAGGAGGGTTAAGGGAGGGAGGGGTTCAAGAGAGCCAATGAGATGATTTTGAGAGTGGAGACAGCCAATCAGATGATGCAGAGTTAACAACAACAACACGAGTTAACTACAATACCCTCCACCTCCTCTTCTTCCTCGCCTCTCTTCCACCTCCCCTCCCTCTTCTTCTTCCTCCCATCACCCTTCTCTTCTTACTCCTCGTCTTTCCTCCCCCACTTCCTTTTCTTCTTCATGTCCCCTCTCCTCCTCCCCACTTCCTCTTCTTCCTCATATCCCCCCTCCTCCTCCTCCTCCACTTCCCTTTTCTTCCTCATATCCCCTCTCCTCCCCCACTTCCTCTTCTTCCTCATATCCCCCCTTCCTCCTCCTTCACTTCCTTTCTTCCCTCATATCCCTCTCTCCCCACTTCCTCTTCTTCTCATCCCCTTCCTCCTCCTCCACTTCTTTTCTTCTTCATGTCCCCCACTTCCTCTTCTTCCTCATATCCCCCTCCTCCACTTCCTTTTCTTCCTCATATCCCCTCTCCTCCTCCCCCTTCCTCTTCTTCCTCCAAATCCCCCCCTCCTCCTCCTTGCCTCTCCTCCTCCCCACTTCCTCCTCCTCCTCTTACTCTTCTTCCTCTTTATGTTTTATCAGTCGACTTTTCAAGAGTTGTGCAGCTGTGTAAAGAACTAGCTGGGGCATATCTCTCTCTCTCTCTCTTTTCACTTCATTGTACATTTCCTGTGGGTATATTAGTCAGTCTGAATGAAGCAACACATCACAGGAATACCGACAAGAACTCTCAGATCCCATGGAAGCACAGCACATAACAGCACAAAAACGTCACGAGAACACGGCTTGAGAGTCTTAGCAAACACATCTCCATCACAGCACAAAATCCCCATGACAACACAGCTTTATGACACATGCCAAGATGTTCTCTCAGCCTGACGATGGGAGAGCTCTTACCTACAGCGCCCTCTCCTCCTCCCTTACCTACAGCGCCCTCTCCTCCTCCCTTACCTACAGCGCCCTCTCCTCCTCCCTTACCTACAGCACCTTTCTTCTCCCTTACCTCACCTTTAAACACCTAACCCTTACCTACACCGCCTCTCCTCCCTGACCTACACCTTTATCACCCTTTCCTGCAGTCTTTTTCACCCATAAGCACAGACTATAACCCCCCCAAGGCACCAAGCTGTTCGTATACTGGGACAAAAATAAATACTTTTCTTCTCTTGGACTTTCAATTATTGCCAGTTATTTTATTGAATATTTCTCAGGGGGTCATAACGTCGTCTTCTCCTTCTTCCCTATCAATACCATAATCTCCTTCTCCGTATTCCTTCCCTTCCTCCTCTTCCTCATAAATCCACTCCTGCTTTTATCTCTTCCTCTTTCTTCTCTTCCACTTCCTCAGCTTCCATTATCCACTCCCCCTCCTCCTCCCAAATACTCTTTTCCTTCTTTTTATCTCTCACCTCACCTAAACGCCTCACGACTCACTTGCTCAGACCTCCCCCTCCTCCTCCTCCTCCTATTCCTCCTAGTCATCCCTTTTCCTTCTTTAGCCTCTCGTTCTCCCTTCTCCCTCCTCCCTCAGCTCCTCCATCTCTCTCCCTCCTCACTCCTTGTCATTTTCCTCCTCCTTCTCCTTCAGTGACTCCTCCTTCTCCTCCTCCAGTCAAGCTATAACTCACCCTCATCGCCGTGGTCTTTTCACCAGCACGAGAAAACTGTCCATTACAATTCTCACACAATGGTCCAATAAATGACCCACCCTCCCCCTCACCCCACCCCCCTCATTCCTTCACCCTACTCCCCGTCTCACTCCTTCACCTTGCCCACTCACGCTTCATTCCTCCCAAATCCTTGCCCCTCTCACCCCCTCACTCACTTTTCCCAACTCATGCTTAAAAAAAACGAAAGATGTAAACAAAAGATGTAAACAGAAGGAGATGGAGCTTAGCAAACACTATCAACAAACAAAACTGAGCAAATATTTGTAAACAGTAATACCAAACAATATACAGTATAACGAGACAGACAGGTAAAGGACACTGCAAACAAAACTGATATAGATTAAGTAAACAAACGGGGACACCAAGGACGTTGTTTATAAACAAACTACCCTGGTGAAATATACAGAAATATATTGCGTGTATTCTGTCGTGGTACAGTAAATATATCGTAGTTTTGTCGTGGTTTATCAATATGGGATATATATATATATATATATATATATATATATATATATATATATATATATATATATATATATATATATATATATATATATATATATATATATATATATATCACAGCCATTTTGACTGTAGTAAAGATATAGATTAATAATACTTCAACAATGGATATGTGAAATATATTCCTCATATACTAACCAATCACCACTCGTCATGCCCGAAAACGAGTTGATTCTGACACATAGCGACTTAGAGAATACCAATAGGGAAGAAACTATCAAAGAGATGAATTTCCTATTACCAGCCCCCTCAAAAAAATCTCACAAGTTATTTTTTCCCATAAGATAGTCAGTCCTCAACGCGATTTCTGACCCATTTTAGCCTCTACAACTGTCTCATAGCTCAGAGAAACAGTCACACACAACATGGTTCTCACAGCATCAATAATAAGGCAGGGGAAGTTAACGTACGAACGCTGTGGGGAATTATTTCAGTGTCGTGTAGCTTAAAAGGAAAAACCAATTTGGGTGGGTTCTCACTATCTTCAGTAAAGGAGGGAGGTTATCAGGTAGGAATCTCTTGGGCATATAAGAACTAGTTGGGCAAGTTCTCACCTCTCTCTCCAGTTAGGTAGGGGTGAGGAGGTAATGTTCAGGGGGGTAGTAATGTAGGAAAGTGTGGTGTGGTAATGTTGGAGAGATGGTAATATTGAGGTGGAGAGTAATGTTGGAGGGTGGTAATGTGGGAGGATGAGAGATATGGTGTATTGAGAAGGAAAATTAACATGTAAGAATCTTTGCTGATGTTCTTGTGTCGTTACTTTTGGGATGGGATGGGATGGGATGGGATGGGATGGGATGGGATGGGATTAGTTCAGGTGTTGTTGATCACGAAGGCCAGAGAGAAATAAAATCAACGTACGAATCTGTGAGTCTGGACGTGGCTCAACTCAACCCTTCACGGAGTCGCTGTAAAACCCTTCTCACCACTCACACAAATTGCCTCGACAAGAAGAGGGGGCAAGAAGGGCGGAGAGAGGAAAGGGATGAGGGAATGAGGGAGAGAGGGATGAGAGGGGTATGGGGGGAGGTATGAGGGAGGGTATGGGGGAGATGTGAGGAGAGGGATGAAGAGGGGGTCAGACCAGGGAAGACCCACTTACTTGAGTATACAGGTGAGGGAGATGGCTGGATCAGGGAGGGAGGGAGGCAGGGAGGGAGGGAGGAAAATGCCAGGGTCACGGAGGCAAGGAAAGAGGGAGGCTGCTGACTCAATGAGATTACTGGTTAAGGGAGATTGCTGAGACGAGCAGGGAGGGAGTTTGTTGATATTGGGAAATACCTGATCCAGGGAGATGGTCGGTGAAAGGGAGAGTGGAGTGCTCGGTGAAGAGAAGAAAGAAGAGGTGGGAAATGGTCAGAGGAGAGAGAGAGGGAGGGTAGGTGGGAGATGGTCAGAGGAGAAAGTGGGAGGTGAGAAGAAACGGATGAGAACGACGAGATGAAGAGACAAGTGAAGGACGGAGAGAGAGAGAAAGTGACGAGGGATGACAAATGCATCAAAGAAGAAGAGGCAAAAAAACACACCTCACCTGAGCCTATGACGGACGAGGGTGGGAACTCTGTCAACGGGGGAGGAAAAAGACAGTCTATGGGACGGAAAGACTCAGACAGACACACACACACACACTGGATGGCACCGTCTCGGGTTAGTGGTAATGTTGGTAAGTTTTGGCCAAGGACTGTCAATTTATCGCCCACTTTACCTATTAGCATGATGTAGCAGACGTCGCCAATTTACCTATTAGAGCGAGGCAACGTCACGCCACTATACAGTGTGTTGGACGCCGCCTTGAGTGTACGAGTCGCCCTGGGATGGTGATGGTGCACGTGACACACACACACACACACACACACACACACACACACACACACACACACACACACACACACACACACACACACACACACACACCACCACCACCAGGAACCATTATTTCTATCATGGTGCCATTATACACCACCACTACCAACCATTAAACTATCATGGTATGTGAGGAGGCTGTTACCCCCCACACACTATCATGGTACAAGAGAGACACACACACTAACAGGATAGGCTGGTTATTGGATAAAGAGCCAGTTAATCACAGCTTAACAATGGGGAGACGTGAGCTGTACCATGATATATAGATGGTGGGTGTGTTTGTGTACAATAAACAACCACCATCTCGCTACAACAACCACCACCCACAACACACAACTTGCCCATGCAGTACTATCCAACGCACCGCAACACACAAACACGCGCACACACACACACACACACCTTCTCAACTTCTACCGAATAATTGCCTTTCAATCTCCATTCTATAATCGGCTTCCACGTCCAAAAATAACCAGGTATATCAGACACAATTTCTCAACCAACAGAGTAATCAAGTAATCGGGTAATCGGCTTTCAAACTCAACTTTCACCAAGCACACATACACACACACAATTTCTACAACAGGGATGATGGAATTGACTTTTAAACCACCATCACCCCACGCCCACCACCACCCCACGCCCACGCCCATCCCACGTCCCTCCCCTGAAGCCTCGGATAGCATGCTGGGGAGTTGATGGTCCGCCAACTACTCTGTTACGTAACTTTTTCAATTTCTAGCTATTACTCCCTCCCTCCTCTAATTTTTTGACCTCTACACATCTTTCTCTACACCCCACGCCCTACTACACCCCCCCACCCCACCCTATCCCCCCACACCTATCCAACTCACTCCTACACCCTACACCCTAACCTAACCCTAACTAACCCCTACACCCCCACCCCTACACCCCACTACACGTCACCCCACAGGTCGTGTAACAAAGCTCAAGCGCCTGACACAACCACTTCACTAACACCGCGCGGCAGTTAGTTAGCCAGTCAAGTCACTCAACTGCAGGGAGAAGAAATAGTCTAGGAGAGGAACACACACACACACACACACACACACACACACACACACACACACACCTCACTTCCTCTAAAGCTATATCTTCATCATTACTGTCGCGTGTGTAATGAATACTGACAAGTACTAATTATTTATATCCTCGGTGTTAATCCACGCATGCAGTAGTGTGTGTGTGTGTGTGTGTTGTTGTGTGTGTGTGTGTGTGTGTGTGTGTGTCCATCACGTCCTTGGGGCAACAGCCAGTCGTCATTCTCTCAACTTTCATGTGTGGGAGCTACAGCCAGGGAGGTTCACAACCATCTACTGCTAAAACACCCATTAGACGATGAGGAGGGGGGGAGACATGGGAACATAATAAAACATCTCTCCTCCTCCTTCCCCCGGGCGAGAGCACTATGGCTCTCCTCCTCCTAAGAGGAGGAGGAGGAGTCATAGAACACAATAATACATCTTCCCCGGGGCACAGCACTATGGCTCCTCGGTCTTTCCTCCGTCATCAGTGAGAGGGAAGGGGGGGAAGGGGGAAGGTGGAGAAAAAGGGGAGGAGGAGGAAAGGGAGGGAGGGAGGGAGGGAAGGGAGGAGGTAGGGAGGAGACCAGTGTTGACATAACAGCCTCACCATATGGCATCTTACCTCACCGTACTGTAACACTCACTACCTGTACGACACCACACAGTCACAACACTACCACGACTCAGACCACCACACACCACACCACACCACACGGATAGATTGCGTCAGGGCATCTATGAATACATGAGGGCATCAGGGCATAGGAAGAACAACAACACGGAAACAATAGCGGAAAGAGGCATAGAAAAAAATACTGTACTGTTAAAAGACGACTACAAAACAATGAAGAATACAGAAGAACCTCTTGTAAGATACACATTGGGGTTGGTTATCAGGAACGGAGATGGGGGATTGCCAGGAGGAGGGATGGGATGCGGAGAGGGATGGGGGATTGCCAGGAGGAGAGATGGGGATTGCCAGGGGAGGGAGATAGGAGGAGGTTGGGGAAGGGAGAATAATGTTAATAATAATCAAGAGAGAGAGACTGGCTGCCTGATCACACCTCACAGCCAATAAGCTTCCTAGCACGGACCAACACTACATCTGCAACGTGATTGGCTTGTCTGGACGCACTCACAGCCAATGAGCCTTCCTCCACGCACTCTTCCCGTGATATCTTAAGTTCACTCTCTCTAAGTACATCTAAACCAACATTATTCTAAAATAATAAGAAATACGAATTAATACAAGACAAGTATGTATGTATGTATGTATGTATGTATGTATGTATGTATGTATGTATGTATTTATGTATGTATGTATGTATGTAAATGTCGCATCGCACTCAGGCACTCGTCATGCCTACATAAACCCAGCACATGGAGACAGGTCAAGTGTTGGTTTGGTAGGGTAGGGGTGAGGGGGAGTAGGAAACGTAGGCAGGTAGGAAAGGAAGAGGTAGGTAGGTGGGTAAGGTGGGTAGGGTAGGTGGGGAGGTGGTGGGTAGAGGTGGTGGGTAGGGTAGGTAGGTGGTGGGGTGGGGGTAGGTGGGTGTAGGTAGGTAAGGTAGGTGGTATAGGTAGGTGAGCGGGGGTGTCACTTGGCACTGGCACTGCAGGGAGGCGATTGAGGCACCACCACCCACGGCGGCTAAAACAGGCAGGGACACTCACCAGGTCTTCCCCTCCCTCACACAAGCATGGGCTCTACGCTAGGGAATCCCGCCGCTGTGAGGGGAGAGGTGAGAAAAGGGGAGGTGAGGGAAGAAGGAGGAGAGGTGAGGGAAGGGAAGAAGGAGAGGTGAGGGAAGAAAGGGGAGGTGAGGGAAGAAAGGGGAGGTGAGGGAAGAAAGGGAAGATGAGGTGAAGATAGGGAGGGGCAGGGGTTGATGAATGATAATAGAGAAATAAATGAGAGAAAAAGATGAAAAGAGTAGAGAGAGAGAAAGGAAGAACAGGTAAAGCGAATGAGGATGAAAACGCGAGTAATGTGAACTACTGAGCCAATCTCTCTCACCTCTCCCCTTTCTCCTCCTTCCCCCTCCTCCTTCCCCCTCCTCCTTACCTCCTTCCCCCCTTCCCCTCTCCTTACCTCCTTCCCCCTCCCTCCTTACCTCCCTTCCCCTCCTCCATCCTCCTTCCCCCTCCTCCTTCCTCCCCTTCTCCCTCTCCTGCTCTTCCCTCCCTCACCCTAGTGCATGCCAGACTATGACAACTGCGGTAACAGCAGCGGTCGAGCTACCAACAGCACCCGCAACCCCAGCCACGGAGCAGCGGTTGAGGGGGCAGGGAGAAGTAGAGACACGTGGAGGGAGGGAGAAGGTAGGACTTATGGAGGGAGTATAGTAGGGAGGAAGGAAGAGGGAGGGAAAGAAAAGGAGAGGAAGGAGGAAAAAAGAGGGGGCAGGAGAGAGGAGGAAAGAGAAGGATAGGGCGAGAGGGAGGAAGAGGAGGCGGGGAGGAAAGAGGGAGGGAAGGAGGGGTAGACAGGGGGGAGGGGGCATGATGAAGGGGTACCAGCCTGCCGTCGCACTCCACCCGTAAATCACCTGGGGATCACCAATGCAGCTGTTGCCACCTTGCTGAAACCTGCAACACCGACCTGCAACACCGTGACCTGCAACACCGTCCTGCAACACCACCACCACACCAGCCAGGAGTCGAATTCTTAAACACCTCATATACACTGAATATGCTGAAATTCCCTCACTTACGACTTTCACCACACACACACACACACACACACACACACACACACACACACACACACACACACAAAAGACTCTAGAGCTAGACTATAACTCGCTACGCTAACTTACTCTGACCAGTCAAGAAAAAACAACTTTAAAACCCTGACGAGGCGCTGGGAACCGGGAGAGGGGGGGCTCAAGGGACTACTACACTACCTTACTGTAGCTGGAAAACTTTCTGTTGCCTCTGCTGCTACTGAGACACCACGGCACCAGCCAGGGGGGAGGGGGAAGGAGGGGAGGGAAGAGGTGAGGAAAGAGGGGGGAGGGTGTGAGGGAGAAGGAGAAAGGGGAGGGTGAGGAGAAGGAGGGAAAGGGGGAGGGAGAAAGGAGAAGGAAGGAGAGGGTGGGGATGAGGGAAGGGAGGTTAGGGTGAGGAAGGTGAGTGGGTGGGAAGGAAGGGAGGGGAAGAAAGAGGGAGGAAGGATATGTAAGGACACAAGCCAGACAGCCACCCCCACCCCCCACCATCATTCTACAAGAGTGTTATGGCTGGCGTTATGTAGAGGTGGAGGGCGTTCTGTAGGGGGGTAATGGGGCTGTAGGGACCGGCGGACACACTGTAGGGCGTGGCGAGCGTTCTGTAGGGGGAAAGGCTTCGACCTACACGGAAGGCATAAAACACTATAAGAAAGAAAGAAAGAAAGAAAGAAAGAAAGAAAGAACACGACATTATAGACAAAATACAAACAAACAAACAAACAATAAATAAATACTGTAATACAAAATGGACTAACCCAAGTAACAGCCCATGACGTCACCAACACGTCACACACACGTCACTACGTACCTGCAATAAACAAAACACATTGGTATTAGTTATTAAGGCATATCCATAAAATTTACCTGTGAAATAAAGTATAATTTAATATACATACCCTGTAGATATACACGAGTTTAAAGTGGTGATATTGACAGAAATCCACGACAAATCCACGCTACATAAATTCTGAAAGTTACAGCTGTACCCAATTACCCATGACACATTACAAAAAGAACATACTGTATCTAGTTAAAGCAGAGAGAGCCTAGATTATATTTTGGTGTTCTGGTATAAAGAGGAAAGTTAGATACGTTCATTCTCAAATTACGAGGAAAATTTCAACTTACGACCCTTTGAGAAATCCATTTTAGTATCGATTCTTAAAAGTTAGAAACATTCACCTTAAGTTTTGAGAAAAATTCGAACTTACGAACTTTTTAGAATTCATTTTTATCTCTTAGTTTAAAGGGGCCAGTTGGATGGGTTGTTACGTCTCAAGAGGAAAATTTCAACTTACGACTCTTTGAGATCCTGGTCCGGGGTTACTAAACTTGTGCTAAACACCAATACACTTTTTATACATGTTCAGGTCTTCTGAGTTTCTATTACAGCCAAAGTTTAAATTGGCAGAACATGGATGTGTAACGTAAAAGTAAGCCTACGGGGTAAGCCCCATGGGTTACGGATAAGCCCACAGGGCAAGGTCGACCCACAACAATCAACACGACGGGTAAAATCGCATACAGACAATGAGGTGAAGCCTAACACAACAAGAGGCAGCCCAGACCCGTGTATAAGTTACTCTCAACACGCCCACGCCTACACACCGCCCCCCTCTACACGCCACACACGCTACCCACGCCTATCGCCAGCCACATTCCTTTCCAGCCAATACCACATCCCGCTCTCAGTAACAGGACCAGACCCATTCTTCCCTCTTAGCAACATACCCATTCCTCTGACTCGCTCCTAGCAACATACCCAACCCTACACCTCGCTCCCAACATACCCAACCCTACCTCACTCCTAGCAACTGCAACCCTACACCTCGCTCCTAGCAACATACCCAACCCTACACCTCGCTCTAGCAACATACCCAACCCTACACCTCACTCCCCTAATAACACCCCCCTACACCTCGCTCTAGCAACATACCCAACCCCTACACCTCGCTCCTAGCAACATACCCAACCTACACCTCGCTCCTAGCATACCCCAACCCTACACTGCTCCTCCCCAACCCCTCGCTCCCTAACAACATACCCAACCCTACACCTCGCTCCTAACATACCCAACCCACACCTCGCTCCTAACATACCCAACCCTACACCTCGCTCCTAGCAACATACCTTCCCCTCTTCTACAAAGTCTGCCCCTCACTCCTAGCAACATACCCAAGTCTGCCCCTCACTCTAGCAACATCCCATGTCTACACGTCACTCCTAGCAACATACCCACGTCTACACCTCACTCCTAACAACATACCCACGTCTACCTCACTCTGTAACATACCCACACCTATAGCAAAATCTCAGCAACATGCCCACGCCTACAGCAGCTGCCAGTCTCACAATACTAAGCAACAAGGCCGCCCCCCACCCACCCAGCTCATGAACAATCGCCTGTCGAGCATTCTTCTCTCACACACACACACACACACACACACATTATGGGTTGAGAACACTACAATGAAGACGGCCCACGATGGGAGTGCAGGGGTGGTGCAGAGGTGTCTGAAGGTGTTGAGGAGGGCAGGTGAGAGGGTGAGGTAGAATAGATGAGGGAGGAGGAAAGAAAAAGAAGAAAGAGGTTGCTAAAGAGAAAGATTAGGAGGAACAGGGTGGGAAGTACAGATGGGAGGATGAGGAGAGGGACAGCACACACACACACACACACACACACACACACACACACACACACACACACACACACACACACACACACACACACACACACACACTAACTGCTCTACTAAACCCTGCTAAGTAAGTATGCTATAGTCAGTCAGTTAGTGCGCGTATCGGGAAAAAAAATATCGGGAAAAAATAAAACGTATCGGAAAAAAAGCTGTAACCGTACGCCCACTATCACTAGAGCCACTGAAAACATTAATAAAATAAACCAGAGTCACATTGATAACATTGATAACGATTATGGGAGTAAATACAGAAGGATATCATGCAGGGGTGTGGGGCGGTGGATGAGAGAACCCCACTGATAAGACCTTCCTCCTTGAATGCTAAATGACACCGTCTTAATTAAAGTTTGCCCAGAACCCGGCTAATGGGGTGACCTGAAGCAGCTCTCCTTCACCTCTTGGAGACGAGACCTGAGGCCAGTGAGAGAGAGAGAAGGGAAAACTTGATCTAATAACTCTAACCCTATCCCCCATCCCCACCCCACTCCCCTCCTCCCACCTCCTTGAGATCGTAAGATATACAACACGTAGCCATCCATACATACATACATACATACCCTCTTCCTGTTCTGTTATATAATCCTTAAGAGTTAATTAATAATCACCGGAAACACACGCTATAAATCATTCCATTATGAGCCCTAGTGGGTGGCCGCCCGCACGTCCACACCCACGACCCTCAACACGTGCCCGGCCCTCCACACACCCACACGGTCCTCCACACACACACCCCTCATCCCCCACACGCCCACCAGAGCTTCAACAAACACTACACCAAGTGCTGCCTTGTTCATCAGTCAAGCACACGTGTAAACTAACTCCAGTGGATAGACAAACGGAATCCGGATCGTTTCTCGTCCCATCATCACAACCAACAACAAGACCCACCCGGTAGCTGCACCATACAGAAAACACCCTTATGGCATCAACCCCGACCCACCAGCCACATAAGGCCCATCAACCTATAGCCACCCAACACAACAATCACCCCCATCACCCAAGAGGGAACACACATTCTCAAAAGATCGTATGTTTAATTCCCTTACTGCCCCTTTAACTGGAGATACGAGAAGAGCTTTAACTTAAGGCTATCAAATGTTAGGGTTGACATGTTACTACTACAGGGAAACTGACTCTCATTGTAACTATCCCCAAGAAGAAGAAGAAGAAGAAGAAGAAGAAGAAGAAGAAGAAGAAGAAGACGAAGAAGAAGAAGAAGATGAGGAGGAGGGAGGAAGCAGACAGCCTCACCACAAAATCAAAACACACAGACAGACAGACAGACAGTAGCTATCACACGTTCTCCGCCGGGGTTAGTTTTGGCAGCTGGTACACCCTCCTGCACACACACACACACACACACACACACACTTCTTCATCTTCACTATCAAAAGTCATCAACACAATAAGCACCACAACACGTCAGCACCACAATACATCAGCACCACAACACGTCAGGACCACAATAAACAATGCATCACTCCTGGACGCTTGACCTTTAAAAAACAACAACAACTAAAACTCACAACACTGATTCATCCTTTTGTTGTTGTTGTTGTTGTTGTTATTATTGTTATTATTATCATTCTAACATCACAACCGCTGGAAACTGAATGTATAAGTAAAATGGAAGTGACTCGTAATAGTTCAAAGTTATGGTACGTGGGGTTAGGTTAGGTTGGACTGGTGTGTGTGTGTGTGTGGTGATCGACATGCACTGTACCTAGTGATCGTCATGGACTGTACCTGGTGATCGTCATGCACTGTACCTGGTGATCGTCATGCACTGTACCTGGTGATCGTCATGCACTGTACCTGGTGATCGTCATGCACTGTACCTGGTGATCGTCATGGACTGTACCTGGTGATCGTCATGCAGTGGTGATCACCATTCATTAGTTGCAACCTAACAGCACCGAGCCGACTGTCTGACATAGGATGCCTGTCACGTCCCCTCATACTTACTGTGATGTACCGCGTCACCACCCCTAACCTAACCTAACTTAACCTAACTTAACCAAATCTAACCTAACCTGACCTGACCTAACCTAATCTAACTTCACCTTACCTAACCCAACTAACCTAAACCTACCTACGGATGTACCGCGTCACCACCCCCTAACCTAACCCAACTAACCTAACCTAACTTAACCAAATCTAACCTAACCTAACCCAACTAACCTAACCTAACCTACCTTAACCTACCTTAACCTAACTTATCCTAACCTCACCATATTCTAAACACGAAAATAAACACCAAACAATATCTTAGGGAATAATATTTACCTGACAGGATGTAACATTACTTGTGGAACCTTGATTATTACCTACTGCTACCTTGACCTGTCTACCACCACGATACTGCTGACTCATAACACCTTGGTGACTCACAGGTGATTCACGTGTGACCTGGTGACTCACAAACAATGGTCGAAGTATAGTTAAGTCACATGACCTTTCGAGTCAACAATCATCATTACCTTGACGACGAAGACGATTCACCCACCCAATCACGCTCACACACCCACCCATACACATCCGCCCACCCACACTCAACACACCCACCCATACACACATCCGCCCACCCACACCTACACATCACTTAACCCCCTCACCCACACATCTATCCATCACACCCAATCATACACACACACACACACACACACACACACACACACACACACACACACACACACACACACACACACACACACACACACACACATATCAAAGGTAAATAAAACACTGCAGAGATCTTCCCACACTCACCCTCCTATGCCATTGTGTTATCACTTCACCACGTCCTAGACCAAGGCAGGGGGTCACCCGTCACTCCTGAAGAGGGTAGTGGCTGCTAACGTACCCTGACTGACTGACAGACAGACAGACAGACAGACAGACAGACAGACACAGACAGACGTTCGCTCACTCTTCATCATGTTCACTACGCCATTGTTCTGTTCTTACACGAACTACAAAAAGAAAACCAATTAAGGCCACAAATTACCACCCATTACCATTTCCCTATTTATCATCATTTTCTGCCCCCGCCATTCAAGATGGACCAACACACCATAGAGGAAGATTTATTTTAATGTTTACAACCTTCACACACACACACACACACACACACAGGTAAAGAGAGAGACGGTAACAGGGGAAGGGAAGGTGTAGCTTGGCCTTGTATCTTGGGGATCTCCTGTGGGTGCACGACGGAGCAAGGCCATGGGCCGTAAACAATGACACTCTTACAACCACAATAACAACAACAATCGCAACAACAACAATCACAGCATCAATAACAAGAAGAATAACAAGTACAACATCAAAAACAACTACAACAATAACCTCGCTATCTCTGGAGGCACTTATACTCTCATTGAACAAGAGTTGAGTCAATGTTAACATGTTCTCGCCCTCACATTGTTGAAGTGCACGTGTACGAGTGTGTGTAACGGGTGGTGTGTGTGTGTGTGTGTACGTGTGTGTGTGGCTTCAACGACACGCAAACCAGCACTGCGGCAACTTTTCTCGTCAACTAAGTGTCGTAATTGTACTTTAAGTCTGCTGACGATACTACTTAACAATCTCTCTCTCTCTCTCCACCTAACCCACTCACCCTCGTCATGTTCATCGTTATCATCATTATCATCAACATCATCATTATCCTCATCATGATCCTTATCTACACTGGGTCATTACCTCACCATCATCATCATCATCATCATATACATCATTAATCGCCTAAACGACTCCTACTCTTCATCATCATCATCATCATCATCATCATCATCAATCATAATCATTCTCCACGGTCTGTCATCTTTTGCTCGATCATTATCATCCCAAGTTCTTCCTCCACATATCACCCCACGATCACCCCCACACACACACACACCAACACCCTCCCCCACACACACACACCCCACCACCCCCGATACTCAGTGGAGCGGGGCGAGAGACGGTCAACAGGATTTCCGCCTGACACTTAAATGCTATCTGTCGAGCCCCCGCCACCTGATCCCAGCCTCCCTCAACCTAACCTCCTTCGTCCCAGCATATCTCATCCTAGTATCCTTCATCCCAGCACACCCTCATCCTAGCATATCTCATCCCAGCACCCCTCATCCCAGCACCCCTCTCCAGCACCCCTCATCCCAGCACCCCTCATCCCAGCACCCCTCATCCCAGCACCCCTCATCCCAGCACACCCCTCATCCCAGCATCCTCATGTTCCCTCACCCTAGCTCACCTAACGCTAACCTAAACCACATAGGGTCAGGGTGATTTATCTACAGGTCAAATAAGCTAGGGTGTCTAATCTTCAGGTCATCCCTTTACTAATGTAACCCAGGAACCGTCGTTACGTTTGTGTTTACTGTCCTAGCCGCTGTGTTTACTGTCCTAGCGCGTGTGTTTACTGTCCTAGCTGCTGTGTTTACTGTCCTAGCTGCTGTGTTTACTGTCCTAGCTGCTGTTTACTGTCCAGCCGCTGTGTTTACTGTCCTAGCTGCTGTGTCACCGTCCAGCTGCGTTACTGTCCTAGCTGTGTTTACTGTCCTAGCCTGTGTTTACTGTCCTAGCTGCTGTGTTTACTGTCCTAGCTGCTGTGTTTACTGTCCTAGCCGCTGTGTTTACTGTCCTAGCTGCTGTGTTTACTGTCCCAGCCGCTGTGTTTACTGTCCTAGCTGCTGTGTTTACTGTCCTAGCCGCTGTGTTTACTGTCCCAGCTGCTGTGTTTACTCCGTGTCCTAGCCGCTGTGTTTACTGTCCTAGCCGCTGTGTTTACTGTCCTAGCTGCTGTGTTTACTGTCCTAGCTGCTGTGTTTACTGTCCTAGCCGCTGTGTTTACTGTCCTAGCTGCTGTGTTTACTGTCCTAGCTGCTAGGTTTACTGTCCTAGCCGCTGTGTTTACTGTCCTAGCTGCTGTGTTTACTGTCCTAGCTGCTGTGTTTACTGTCCTAGCCGCTGTGTTTACTGTCCTAGCTGCTGTGTTTACTGTCCTAGCTGCTGTGTTTACTGTCCTAGCTGCTGTGTTTACTGTCCTAGCTGCTGTGTTTACTGTCCTAGCTGCTGTGTTTACTGTCCTAGCTGCTGTGTTTACTGTCCTAGCCGCTGTGTTTACTGTCCTAGCTGCTGTGTTTATCCTAGCTGCTGTGTTTACTGTCCTAGCTGCTGTGTTTACTGTCCCAGCTGCTGTGTTTACTGTCCTAGCTGCTGTGTTTACTGTCCTAGCTGCTGTGTTACTGTCCTAGCGCTGTGTTTACTGTCCTAGCTGCTGTGTTTACGTCCCAGCTGTGTTTACTGTCCTAGCCGCTGTGTTTACTGTCCAGCTGCTGTGTTTACTGTCCTAGCTGCTGTGTTTACTGTCCTAGCTGCTGTGTTTACTGTCCTAGCTGCTGTGTTTACTGTCCCAGCCGCTGTGTTTACTGTCCTAGCTGTGTTTACTGTCCTAGCTGCTGTGTTTACTGTCCTAGCCACTGTGTTTACTGTCCTAGCCGCTGTGTTTACTGTCCTAGCTGCTGTGTTTACTGTCCCAGCTGCTGTGTTTACTGTCCTAGCCGCTGTGTTACTGTCCTAGCTGCTGTGTTTACTGTCCTAGCTGCTGTTTACTGTCCTAGCCACTGTGTTTACTGTCCTAGCCGCTGTGTTTACTGTCCTAGCTGCTGTGTTTACTGTCCCAGCCGCTGTGTTTACTGTCCTAGCCGCTGTGTTTACTGTCCTAGCTGCTGTGTTTACTGTCCTAGCTGCTGTGTTTACTGTCCTAGCTGCTGTGTTTACTGTCCTAGCTGCTGTGTTTACTGTCCTAGCTGCTGTGTTTACTGTCCTAGCTGCTGTGTTTACTGTCCCAGCCACTGTGTTTTACTGTCCTAGCTGCTGTGTTTACTGTCCTAGCTGCTGTGTTTACTGTCCTAGCTGCGTTTACTGTCCCAGCTGCTGTGTTTACTGTCCTAGCTGCTGTGTTTACTGTCCTAGCTGCTGTGTTTACTGTCCCAGCTGCTGTGTTTACTGTCCTAGCTGCTGTGTTTACTGTCCTAGCTGCTGTGTTTACTGTCCTAGCTGCTGTGTTTACTGTCCCAGCTGCTGTGTTTACTGTCCTAGCTGCTGTGTTTACTGTCCCAGCTGCTGTGTTTACTGTCCTAGCTGCTGTGTTTACTGTCCTAGCTGCTGTGTTTACTGTCCTAGCTGCTGTGTTTACTGTCCTAGCTGCGTTTACTGTCCTAGCTGCTGTGTTTACTGTCCTAGCTGCTGTGTTTACTGTCCTAGCTGCTGTGTTTACTGTCCTAGCCACTGTGTTTACTGTCCTAGCTGCTGTGTTTACTGTCCTAGCTGCTGTGTTTACTGTCCTAGCTGCTGTGTTTACTGTCCTAGCTGCTGTGTTTACTGTCCTAGCTGCTGTGTTTACTGTCCTAGCTGCTGTGTTTACTGTCCTAGCTGCTGTGTTTACTGTCCTAGCTGCTGTGTTTACTGTCCTAGCCACTGTGTTTACTGTCCCAGCTGTGTTTACTGTCCAGCTGTGTTTACTTAGCTGCGTTTACTGTCCTAGCTGCTGTGTTTACTGTCCTAGCTGCTGTGTTTACTGTCCTAGCCACTGTGTTTACTGTCCCAGCCGCTGTGTTTACTGTCCTAGCTGCTGTGTTTACTGTCCTAGCTGCTGTGTTTACTGTCCTAGCTGCTGTCCCAGCCACTGTGTTTACTGTCCCAGCTGCTGTGTTTACTGTCCTAGCTGCTGTGTTTACTGTCCTAGCCGCTGTGTTTACTGTCCTAGCTGCTGTGTTTACTGTCCTAGCTGCTGTGTTTACTGTCCCAGCTGCTGTGTTTACTGTCCTAGCTGCTGTGTTACTGTCCTAGCTGTGTTTACTGTCCTAGCTGCTGTGTTTTACTGTCCTAGCTGCTGTGTTTACTGTCCTAGCCGCTGTGTTTACTGTCCTAGCCGCTGTGTTTACTGTCCTAGCTGCTGTGTTTACTGTCCTAGCTGCCGGTTTACTGTCCCAGCTGCTGTGTTTACTGTCCTAGCTGCTGTGTTTACTCTCCCAGCTGTGTTTACTGTCCCAGCTGCTGTGTTTACTGTCCCAGCTGCTGTGTTTACTGTCCCAGCTGCTGTGTTACTGTCCTAGCTGCTGTGTTTACTGTCCTAGCTGCTGTGTTTACTGTCCTAGCTGCTGTGTTTACTGTCCCAGCTGCTGTGTTTACTGTCCCAGCTGCTGTGTTTACTGTCCTAGCTGCTGTGTTTACTGTCCTAGCTGCTGTGTTTACTGTCCTAGCTGCTGTGTTTACTGTCCTAGCTGCTGTTGTTTACTGTCCTAGCTGCTGTGTTTACTGTCCTAGCTGCTGTTTACTGTCCTAGCTGCTGTGTTTACTGTCCTAGCTGCTGTGTTTACTGTCCTAGCTGCTGTGTTTACTGTCCTAGCTGCTGTGTTTACTGTCCTAGCTGCTGTGTTTACTGTCCCAGCTGCTGTGTTTACTGTCCTAGCTGCTGTGTTTACTGTCCAGCCGCTGTGTTTACTGTCCTAGCTAGCTGCTGTGTTTACTGTCCTAGCTGCTGTGTTTACTGTCCTAGCTGCTGTGTTTACTGTCCTAGCTGCTGTGTTTACTGTCCCAGCTGCTGTGTTTACTGTCCCAGCTGCTGTGTTTACTGTCCCTAGCTGCTGTGTTTACTGTCCCAGCTGTGTCGTCCAGCCGCTGTGTTTACTGTCCTAGCTGCTGTGTTTACTGTCCTAGCTGCGTTTACTGTCCTAGCTGCTGTGTTTACTGTCCCAGCTGCTGTGTTTACTGTCCTAGCGCTGTGTTTACTGTCCTAGCTGCTGTGTTTACTGTCCTAGCTGCTGTGTTTACTGTCCTAGCTGCTGTGTTTACTGTCCCAGCTGCTGTGTTTACTGTCCCAGCTGCTGTGTTTACTGTCCTAGCTGCTGTGTTTACTGTCCTAGCTGCTGTGTTTACTGTCCCAGCTGCTGTGTTTACTGTCCTAGCTGCTGTGTTTACTGTCCCAGCTGCTGTGTTTACTGTCCTAGCTGCTGTGTTTACTGTCCTAGCTGCTGTGTTTACTGTCCTAGCCGCTGTGTTTACTGTCCTAGCTGCTGTGTTTACTGTCCTAGCTGCTGTGTTTACTGTCCTAGCTGCTGTGTTTACTGTCCTAGCTGCTGTGTTTACTGTCCTAGCTGCTGTGTTTACTGTCCTAGCTGCTGCTGTGTTTACTGTCCTAGCTGCTGTGTTTACTGTCCTAGCTGCTGTGTTTACTGTCCCAGCTGCTGTGTTTACTGTCCTAGCCGCTGTGTTTACTGTCCTAGCTGCTGTGTTTACTGTCCTAGCTGCTGTGTTTACTGTCCTAGCTGCTGTGTTTACTGTCCTAGCTGCTGTGTTTACTGTCCTAGCTGCTGTGTTTACTGTCCCAGCTGCTGTGTTTACTGTCCTAGCTGCTGTGTTTACTGTCCCAGCTGCTGTGTTTACTGTCCTAGCTGCTGTGTTTACTGTCCTAGCTGCTGTGTTTACTGTCCTAGCTGCTGTGTTTACTGTCCTAGCTGCTCTAGCTGCTGTGTGTTTACTGTCCTAGCTGCTGTGTTTACTGTCCAGCGCTGTGTTACTGTCGCTCGTCCAGCTGCTGTGTTTGTCCAGCGTGTGTTTACTGTCCTAGCTGCTGTGTTTACTGTCCAGCTGCGTTTACTGTCCTAGCTGCTGTGTTTACTGTCCTAGCTGCTGTGTTTACTGTCCTAGCCGCTGTGTTTACTGTCCTAGCTGCTGTGTTTACTGTCCTAGCTGCTGTGTTTACTGTCCTAGCTGCTGTGTTTACTGTCCTAGCCGCTGTGTTTACTGTCCTAGCCGCTGTGTTTACTGTCCCCATATCAACCATGTTTACTCACCCGGTAACACACACACAATACCAAACAAACACATCAGGATTTCACGTATATTTTTTTCCCTCGTTATGTGCAAGTTGTAACATTTTGACGACGCTGTGTGTTTGTGCTTTTATTTTACGACTATGTTTTTGTTTAGCAAGTTGTTGTTGTTGTTTTTGTTGTTCTGTATCGTGAGTGAAAATAAACAGACATTAACTGTGTGTGTGTGTGTGTGTGTGTGTGTGTGTGTGTGTGTGTTTGCCTTTCCGCGAGTGAAATTAAACAAGACATTAACTCTGTGTGTGTGTGTGTGTGTGTGTGTTCCCGTGAGTGAAATTAAACCCAAATATTGATACACACGGTAGTTCATCAGCAGGCGAGGAAGTACACACAAAGCTAATTAATATTTCAGTGTGTGGAGAGAAATACGTCAGATTCATAGTGGATTGTGGCAGTAAAGGTCCATGTGGTATATACTGAATCGTACGTAGAGCCACGGATGAATGGACCTTTACACACGGCTGAGTCTCTGAAGCTAAAACGAGACTCTCAAATGCTAGAATGAGATACTGAACTGCTAGAATGAGATACTGAACGGCTAGAACGAGATACTGAACTGGTAGAACGAGACACTGAACTACTAAAACGAGACAACGAACTGCTAGAACGAGACACTGAACTATTAAAACGAGACACTGAACTGCCCCTCAATACCCACAGACGGCGCTGTTGATTCTCATTTGGTTTGGATATAAAGTTTCGAACAGGAATACGAAATTATCTTTTTTGAGTAGACACACACACACACACGCACGCAGACACACACACACAGAGTATAGTCACCAGGAGGGAGGGAGACAGAAAGACGGACACACACACACACACACACACACACACACACACAGTAGGCGGGGTATACACAGGAGTAATCAATATGCAGTGTGGGCGGCAGCAGCAGTCTGTGGCCTCCATCGTGAATGGTTAAAGTGCAGGTGTCCGACACTCACTCACTCGCTCGTCCCCAGATAGCGAGGCACCGGGTACACGCCACTGCCTTAACCTCTCGTACCCGGAAGTAGTTAACTAGCTTGTTCGTTAATTCATAGTACCTGGAAGTAGTAACTAGCTCGTTTAACTTTAAGTAACCTCTATTGTAAACCTGACCTAACCCCAACCTAATCTAACCTAACACTAATCTAACTTAACCTAACATCTTCCCTCTCTCTCTCTCTCTCTCAGCCAGCTTCCATCACTGCAGAAGAGAGCTAATGAAAAGCAAATAACTACCACTTACCTTCCTCCAGATCACAGGAGGCTTTGAGGGGAGCCGGATAAGGATGTTATTAGCCGGATAGCGAGAGGAAAAATAGCCGGATAACGAATATTTTTGGAAGGAAATAGCCGCTACCATCACCACCCAACCTGTCATCCTGCCCAGGTAAAACCATCGTTAATCACAGGTGCACGTCGCCAGGCTCAGTTACCTGTATTAATTAGTGCGTTGATTACCACTCAGGTAAGCGCTCATCTATCTCACCATTGACAGAGATACGGAGATAATCACACCCCCCCCCTCTCTCTATCTCTCTCTCGTTAATGCGTACGCTCAGGTGATTGGATGCGATAACAACTTTCTCTCACGTGTTATAATTGATTCGCATCTTCAAGCTTGCCACCTCCGTCTGCACAGTGTAATATAATTGAGAGTGAAAGTGACAATAACGATACTACTACTACTACTAATAATAATAATAATAATAATAATAATAACAATAATAATAACAATAATAATAACAATAATAATAATAGTAATAGAAATAATAATAATAATAATATTAATAATAATAATTGTAATACACCTGTAATAATAATAATACAAATAACAACAATAATAACAATAACAACAAAAATAACAACAATAACAACCACAATAGCAACAAAAAACACCATCACTCCAGAAAACAATAACATCTAACTACACCATTTAACTCACTAAACAAAGATAACATAGTAAAGGAGAGAGAGAGAGAGAGAGAGAGAGAGAGAGAGAGAGAGAGAGAGAGAGAGAGAGAGAGAGAGAGAGAGAGAGAGAGAGAGAGAGAGAGAGAGTCTCAGTGAAAGTATAGTGAAAGAGTTATAACAAGAGCACTATTAAGAGGCCGGAGATAATGAAGCACGTAAGAGAGGCCGCAGAGGTCACGAGAGGTCAAGATTGAGACACACACACACACACACACACACACACACACACACACACACACACACACACACACACGCTAATGACTCCTCTTTGACAGTTCTGGTTCATTGGCGTTAATATTGACACTTCTGATTAACTGTGTGACTGGTGGTGATTACAGTCAGTAATTAACCCCGGAATAAAAAAGTTTTGATTGACTGACTGACTGACTGGAGCTATAGGCATTAATCCTCAAAAGTTGACTGACTGACTGACTGACTGGCGCTAATTATAAGCATTAATCCCCCAAATTCTCTGACTTAACTGACTAGCATCCCCCCCCCCAAAACACCTCAGTCAACCATGATGTAACACAGTTTTTCCTAGTCATATCACCTTGACTGTTGCTGCATGTCGACAATCACCGACCCGTGACATGACAGCAATTACAAAATAACAATACAAAATAATACAATAGAAATACAACAGTTAGTGAGTGATGTATTGTTGAAGAAGGTCGTTACTCTTCACTTCCTCTTCTTTTCCTCACCATCTTCCTCTTTTCCTCACCATCTTCCTCTTCTTTTCCTCTTTTCCTCACCATCTTCCTCTTCTTTTCCTCTTTTCCTCACCATCTTCCTCTTCTTTTCCTCACCATCTTCCTCTTTTCCTCACCATCTTCCTCTCCTCTTCCTCTTTTCCTCACCATCTTCCTCTCCTTTTCCTCATCATCTTCCTCTTCCTCAACCATCTTCCTCTTCTTTTCTACATTACGTCACTTTACGCTTCACTCTCCCTTTAGCCCCTTTCCCTCATGAAACAAAAACAATAACAATTCCTCAACAAAAACAATAACAATCACTCAACAAAAACAATAATAATCCCTAAAAAAACAATAACAATCCCTCAACAAAAACAATAACAATCACTCAACAAAAACAATAACAATCCCTCAACAAAAACAATAACAATCCCTCAACAATAACAATCAACAACACAGCACAAACCTCTTCACCACCTGAGCTGTCGTGAGGTGAGACCCAACGGAATTAAATTACGTCAAAATGAAAAAAAAATGCATGATGGTGATGATGATGATTGATGATAGTATTATTCTGCTGTGTGTGTGTGTGTGTGTGTGTGTGTGTGAGAGAGAGAGAGAGAGAGAGAGAGAGAGAGAGAGAGAGAGAGAGAGAGAGAGAGAGAGAGAGAGAGAGAGAGAGAGAGAGAGAGAGAGAGAGAGAGAGATGACATGAGACGAACGACAAAGAGATGCTCGCTGGCAGATGAGAGAGAGACGGAAGCTGTGACTAAGAGATATGACGTGTGAGACAACGACACATACGAAGTGGCCCGGAAGTGGCACTATCAGGGGGGGGAGGAGGGGGGAGACAAAGAGGAAAAAGACAAACAATGAGGAGGAGGAGGAAAGGAAGAGGGGAAAAAGACGTAGAAAGGAGGAAAGAACAAAGAGAATAAACACGACACAAAGACAGTAGGTCTCTCCTCCTCTCTTGGTACAGTAAAGTCTCAGTAAAATATCGACGCCATTAAGGTGATCATCATGGCGTAGGACTTTAAGTGAGCCAGATAGATGAGTCCTCACATCCTCAGTTAGATGGGGGGGTGAGGTGAGGGGTTGAGAGGGTTGGGTGGGGGGGGTGAGGGGGTGTACGTGGGATATCAAGCAGTGGCTGATGTAGTAGGGTGGGTGGTGGTGAGGGTGGGATAGGAACAGTGGGTGGTGGTGAGGGTGGGATATGAACAGGGTGGTGGTGAGGGTGGATAGGAACAGTGGGTGGTGGTGAGGGTGGGATAGGAACAGTGGGTGGTGGTGAGGGTGGGATAGGAACAGTGGGTGGTGGTGAGGGTGGGATATGAACAGTGGGTGGTGGTGAGGGTGGGATAGGAACAGTGGGTGGTGGTGAGGGGGATAGGATGAGGATGGAACAGTGGGTGGTGGTGAGGGTGGGATAGAGTAGCAGCAGGGTGGTGGTGAGGGTGGATAGGAACAGTGTGGTGGTGAGGGTGGGATAGGAACAGTGGGTGGTGGTGAGAGGGATAGGAACAGTGGGTGGTGGTGAGGGTGGGATATGAACAGTGGTGGTGGTGAGGGTGGGATACAGTGGGTGGTGGTGAGGGTGGATAGGAACAGTGGGTGGTGGTGAGGGTGGGATAGGGTAGCAGCAGTGGGTGGTGGTCAAAGCCAGCAGGTGTGGGGGATAGGAACAGTGGGTGGTGGTGAGGGTGGGATAGGGTAGCAGCAGTGGGTGGTGGTCAAAGCCAGCAGGTGTGGGCCGGGTAACAACAATTAGTGGGCAGCGATGACGGGTCCTTCCTGCCTCCCACCACCATATACCCGTCCCTCACCTCCCTCCCTTCATCTGGCACACTCCCTCCAATCCCCCTCCCTCCACCTGCCACACTCCCTCCACCTGCCACACTCCCTCCACCTGTGTTAATGGCTTCCTCTTCATAAATAGAAGCCTCGATTTTACAGACATATATTAATATTCTCTCCATCTTGTTCTTCATTAAATTGAGAGAGAGAGAGAGAGAGAGAGAGAGAGAGAGAGAGAGAGTACAGGTAAATGCTTGATACGGAATAAAGGTGAGTGTTGGGATGGAGGGAAAGGTGAGGTGCGATTCGCTACTGCACTGTACTGGCCAAACACAAGAGAAAACGCCCAGTTACATACATACATACATACATACACACATACCTGTACATACATACATACATACATACATACATACATACATAGACACATACACACACTTGCTAGACGTATATTGACCTCCACCTTCCTCTCCCCCACACACACACACACACACACACACACGCACACACACCCCCTCGGGCCTTATACCCTCGAGGAGCTGCAAGCAAGGATGGGATCACACAAGCGTCACCCGCACGACCTCCTGTCCAACAACCTAACCTAACCTAACCTGACCTGACCTGACCTGCTCACCACCCACGTCTCATTCATCCACCCACCCACCAATTTTGTCATTATCCACCTACCCTCTCCATCCACCACCCATGTTTCTTCCACCCACCCACCAATTTTGTCATTATCCACCTACCCTCTCCATCCACCACCCATGATTCTTCCACCCACCCACCCACCTCCTCACACCACCCACCTGCCTTACCCACCCGTCTCCCCTCCCCACCACCCACCGAACCAACATCTTTGTCTTTGCGTTAGCCAGCCAGTGAGCCAGGCAAGCAGAGCAGGCGGGCGGGCAAGCAAGCAAGCAAGCAGGCAGGCAGGCAGGCAGGCAGGCAGGCAGAGCAGGGCAGGGCAGGCAGGGCAGGGCAGGCGGGTACATGGAGTCATGCACCTGGAGTGTCCTTGAGGCGGGGGGACGGGTTAAAGACCAGACCAGTGAGAGTGCGATGCGGCGGCGGTAGTGGTGATGATACTGGTGGTGATAGTGGTGGTGATGGGTGATAGTGGTGGCGCCGGGCAACACACTCTCCCGACAGTGTCCTGGAATCAAGGTTGTTACACACGCTACTACTATTACTACCACAGTCATTATATCTCCGTGACAGGATGCACATTCACCACACCACCACAAGCAGTAGGCTCACCCCCGCCGTGTGTGTGTGTCATTGCAGTAACTGGGGTAAACGGTATATCCTGTCGCCGTCAGGAGAGAGAGAGAGGAAAAATTCTACCGCGGATAGTGTGTGTGTGTGTGTAAGAGACGGGGGGGAGAAGGTAGACGTTGGAGGGGGGGCGTGGGAGGAAAGGCGGGAGGAGGAACAGGCAGGAGGAGGAGAACACGCGGGAGGAGAAGAAACGTGGGAGGAAAAGGCGGGAGGAGGGGTGGGAGTAGGAAATGGCGGGAGGAGGAAAGGAAGTGAGGGAGGATGGGTAGGTAGGCAGGTGCAGGTGGTGATGGTAGATAGTCACTCACACATCAATGAGGATGCATCACTGTCCATCCTAGTGATTAATGAGGATGTGTGTGTGTGTGTGTGTGTGTGTCGACCACCACGGCGCTGATACCACTCATAATAAGGATGTGAATGGCGAGGATGTGGCAGCGAGAGAGAGAGAGAGAGAGAGAGAGAGAGAGAGAGAGCTGTATCTCCTCTTCAACACCTGTCCACGACCTCTGCTCTTACTACTCCAGCTGTTGTCACTTCTCCAGCTGCTGTCACTGCTGTCTGTCCTGCGGTTGTCATGCCATCACACCACCCATATGACGCATGGAAGCGACTGTGTCTGTCTGTCTTTATTAACCACGCCATGTGTATAATACCCATCGTAGGTCCAGGTGTGTAGGTGTAACGGAGGGTAAGGGGGAGTAAATCACATTCCCACGAAGTAAAAAAAAAAAAAAAAAGATTAATTTGACGGTTAGATGAGATGTGGCCATAATTATACATCTTTCCGGACACGTGAACAGGCGATATGTTCAGTGGTATGAGGTCCCGTTTGTTTACATGAGAACACTTAAAACCAGATTACAATATTCTCAGTGGTATAAAGTTCCCTAAGTTTATGACTAAGTACCCAAAAACGTATCCCTGTGTTGGTATATTCTCAGTGGTATAAAGTTCACTAAGTTTATGACTAAGTACCCAAGAACGTGTCCCTGTGTTGGTATATTCTCAGTGGTATAAAGTTCACTAAGTTTATGACTAAGTACCCAAGAACGTATCCCTGTGTTGGTATATTCTCAGTGGTATAAAGTTCACTAAGTTTATGACTAAGTACCCAAGAACGTGTCCCTGTGTTGGTATATTCTCAGTGGTATAAAGTTCACTAAGTTTATGACTAAGTACCCAAGAACGTATCCCTGTGTTGGTATATTCTCAGTGGTATAAAGTTCACTAAGTTTATGACTAAGTACCCAAGAACGTGTCCTGTGTTGGTATATTCTCCAGTGGTATAAAGTTCACTAAGTTTATGAAAGTACCCAAGAACGTATCCCTGTGTTGGTATATTCTCAGTGGTATAAAAGTTCACTAAGTTTATGACTAAGTACCCAGAACGTATCCCTGTGTTGGTATATTCTCCAGTGGTATAAAGTTCACTAAGTTTATGACTAAGTACCCAGAACGTGTCCCTGTGTTGGTATATTCTCAGTGGTATAAAGTTCACTAAGTTTATGACTAAGTACTTAGAACGTGTCCTGTGTTGGTATATTCTCAGTGGTATAAAGTTCACTAAGTTTATGACTAAGTACCCAAGAACGTGTCCCTGTGTTGGTATATTCTCAGTGGTATAAAGTTCACTAAGTTTATGACTAAGTACCCAGAACGTGTCCTGTGTTGAGGTTATTCTCAGTGGTATATAAAGTTCACTAAGTTTATGACTAAGTACCCAAGAACGTATCCCTGTGTTGGTATATTCTCAGTGGTATAAAGTTCCTAAGTTTATGACTAAGTACCCAGAACGTGTCCCTGTGTTGGTATATTCTCAGTGGTATAAAGTTCACTAAGTTTATGACTAAGTACCCAAGAACGTATCCCTGTGTTGGTATATTCTCAGTGGTATAAAGTTCCCTAAGTTTATGACTAAGTACCCAAGAACGTGTCCCTGTGTTGGTATATTCTCAGTGGTATAAAGCTTCTTATGTTTACGAGTATGACTGAGTACCCAAGAACGTATTGCTGTGTTGGTAAATTCTCAGTGGTATAAGTCCCCCTTTTTCCTTACGACATACACATCTCCCCCTCTCTCCCTCCTTCTCCCTCAATCACTCTCCCTCCCTCTGCCTCAGTCCACCGTCACCCAGGTAGCGGTCAGAGGAGAGGGTAGAGGCGCCTCCACCCAGCCACAAATGGTGTCCTCGCCTGTGTGTTATAAATGGTAACAGTCAGTGCGACTTAATCCTCCCTGGCTCTCTTGTGGTCTGTGACGAGCCGGTACATCCTCTGTCCTAATTATCTCTCTCTCTCTCTCTCTCTCTCTCCTCCCCCCACACACATCTTTCTCTCACTCTCTCTTTTCCACTCATTGTCATACCGTCATCTCCATTCCATCAGTGTCCAACAAAACCCCTCCCACTACTCTCTCTCTCTCTCTCACTACTTCCCGACCCTGACGCCCACCGCACACTCCCTCCCATTACAGTTACAAAGGCCAAATGGGGAAGGACACCAATACATGCAGCCTCTACAGCACTAGACAGACAGACAGACAGACAGACAGGGAGAGGTATATCTTCCTCTTCCACTCCATCTTCTTCCCCCTCTTCATCATCATTTTCATTCTTCTTCTCTTTTTCTTCCTCCTCCTCTCTTCCCACCCATCCCGTTCCCTCCTTCTCCTCATCCATCAGAGAGATAAAGACCCGAAGTCACTTGGTAATTACCCAAATGGGACCAAGAAGCCATGAGACACGGCCAAGCCCACCCGGGTCACGGGACAGGTCACGGCACACACTGAGTCACGCACCATAACCTAGGATACCCGGGGTCACCATACAGAGAGAGAGAGAGAGAGAGAGAGAGAGAGAAAGGGTGGAGGAAAGGGAGAGGAAAAAAGTAGGAGGAAGGAGTAAGAGGGGAAAAAGAGAGGGGGAAGGTACACACAACGACACGTACACACAGCGGCACGCACACACACACCCACATATACAACCCCGCTAATGTGGTAACGAGGACAGCCGGACGTAAGGACGGTGGAAATAACACAAGACACGGAAGGAGCAGAGACACGTACTGGGTGTGGGCAAGAAGTAGTGAGTGTGGGCAGGAAGTAGTGAGTGTGGGCAGGAAGTAGTGAGTGTGGGCAGGAAGTAGTGAGTGTGGGCAGGAAGTATTGGGTGTGGGTATAAATGGGCAAAAATGTTTAAAGGATTGTGTGAAGGAGGGAGCTGAAGTGGTGATGAATGGAGGTAATATCTAGCGTTCGTACCACGAGGACCTCCCACCCCCACCACACAGCCTCCCACCCCCACCGTCTGCCACACACCCTCACCCCCACAACATAGTCTCCCACCCTCACCCCACCACCCCGTCTGCCACACAGCCTCCCACCCACCCACACCACAGCCTCCCACCCACCCACACCACAGCCTCCCACCGCCACCCACCCATACAGCCTCCGGGGTGACAACTTGGCGGGTGCTGATGACCGTGACGCCGCCAAGTCAACACAACGGAAGAGTTATAAGGAAAGTACAGGGTATTGGGGCGATGGGTCGGGTATCCTGAGTCCTTCCCTCGCCCAAGTTATGGTGGGTACAGTTGGAGCGGATACAAGTGGAAGGGGGAGAGGGGGAGGGAGAGGGAGGAGGGGGAGGGAGGAAGGTCAAATTTCTGCATGTAGACCACAGGCAAAGCTCCCGTGTCCTACAGCTTCCGTCTCCTTTTACTCCCCCATTTCATCCCACTTAACCCTTTAGCTTCTCACTCACCTCCCCCCCCTCTCTCTCTCTCACTCACTATCCACACCACGTCCCTCTTCCTCCCTCCCTATCCCATGACACCTCCCCTCTCCCTCATGACACTACCCTTCTACCTCCATCTCTCCCTTTATGACACCTTCCCCACTCCCTTTACGACACGTCTCCTCCCCTTAACGTGACAGTATAGCATTAGCTGCCTCGCCCTCTTGTTAGTCTCCCCGGGTCATGTAGTCACCCTGATTCACTGCATTAACGTTATTACGGTTATTAATTACATGGTTATTGCTATTACGAGACACACGCACGCACATACACCCCCACCAACACACACACCTTACTTACTCTCCCTCTCTCTTCCATAAATTACTCCTCCCCACTCACTTCTCCCCTACCTCCCTCGCCTTATCTTGCCCCTCACCTTCCCTCCCCCCATACCTCAGCTTCTCCTTTCCCCTTCCCTAGCCTCTCCCATATCCCCACAACATTCACACTATAGCCCTTCCCTTCCCTTCCTCACTCTCTCTTCCCTTCATTCCCCTCCCCTCCCTCGCCCCCCTCCCACTCCTCAACACAAACACGACATCCACTTGAGTTGAAATAATAGAAACCGAGTTGAGAAGAGTTCAAGACGAGCTCCTTCCCCCTCCCATCACCCCCCTCCTCCTTCCCCCCTCATCACCCCCCCTCCTCCCTCTCTGCCAAACTACCCTCTTAATCTCTTCCCTTCTATACCTTTCTCTTCTGAGTTTTCTGCTTCATCTCCTCCTCTTCCTCTCTTCTCCTTTCTCTATCCTTATCCCCTCTCCCCTTCTCTCTCTCATTATCATTTTGACTTTCACCTTCCCTTTTCCTTATTCTTCTTCCCTTGACTTGTTTTATCTCCCTTCTCAACCCCAAACCAACCCACCCCCTTTCCTTTCCTCTTCTTTTCTTCTCTTCCATCTGTTCCTCCTCAAGTCTCCTTCCTGTTCCCTTTCCTACCCCCCTCCCCCATCATCCTTCCACTCCACTTTCCTTCTATATCCTTTCTTTTCCCATCTCTCTCTCTCTCTCTCTCTCTCTCTCTCTCTCTCTCTCAGCATCATATTTCACCTCCCGGATGTTATCTCAGACTTGCCTTTAACAAGCACTTAATCAGACACCGAAACTAACCTCCTGATTCGCCCTACTTGTCAACCATGTTCTCCCAACTACCTCATTAGCCTCACCTTCCAGCCACAACAAGCCATTAACAACACTAATTATAAACTCGGTAATCAAACCACCGACGTTATACAGCTACAGGTGAGCTTACAGGTAATTAAATTTCAGGAGGTTACAGTATCTAAACAGTAATTAGGGACAATATAATAGGTATACAGGTTGTGGTACAGATACAGGTGGGCGAGTTGAAACAAGATTATACACACACACACACACACACACACACACACACACACACACACACACACACACACACACACACTGTTAATCTCACTTACCCAAACTAAGACTCCATGTATCACCCCCTCTCCCCCCAGTTAATCACCCTTCTTCCCCACATGGCCTTGTTAACCGTCATCATGCTCATTAACCCCACCTTAAGAGAGCCACAGGGACCGCTAACAACCAATTAGAGCCTGACTTCCCTCCTATATCAATCAGCGCTACTAATTCTAAATGTCGTTTGAGTCTGATGCGTCATTGTTTACGGTGTTTATTAAGTCCCTCGGTGTGTGTGTGTGTGTGTGTCTGTCTGTACGGGGTGTTTACAAACGACTATGAATTACACTGGCAGATAGGATTATAGTGAACGCATAAAGACTCTACATAATGCGTTCTTTATCCCGCATGATACATATCAGGGCGAGCATAGTAACAACAACAACAACAACAACAACAACAACAACAATAATAACAATAGGTGTAATCTTGGTATTCAGGAGGCCAAGGATGTGACCAAAATTAAATACAAAAAGGAACAAAGGAAGGAGAGAGAGAGACTTCTGCCGTGATGTTTGCAAAATTTTCTCAACATTTCTAGACACCAGGAAAGAAAATGACGTTCGTGCCTTGAATGTGAGTCGTGGGTGAGTGGGAGAGGGGCGGGGTGAGTGGGAGAGGGGCAGGGTGAGGTGGGAGGGGGCGGGGTGGGAAGCGGGGGTGGGAGGGAGAGGGGTGGGGTGTGAGGGAGAGGGTAAAGGGACGAGTGAGGGAGGGGGTTTGGGGGAAGGGGAGTTAGGATTTGAGGAGGGCAGGGGTGGGGGTGGGGTGGGGGGGTGGTAGGCGTGGGAGAATAACTGTCCTAAATGTTGGGTGGCACAACAGTCTTCCGTGACCGTAACTCTGATCACCACCCATCCCACCCACTCCACCCCACCCCACCCATCCACCCACTACACCACTACTGAATTCCTCTATATACGTTAAATGAAGGCTCTTGGCACCCACGGAGAGAATAAGGTGCGTGTTGTAATTTGATGATGAGGGTGATGATGATGATGACGATGGTGGTGGTGATGATGATGATGGTGATCCGTGTAAGCACCATGCAATATATCAACATTAACCAGGTGTACAATAATTAATCTGACCCACCGTGCATAATAATTGTACCTCACCTCACCTGCCCTCACCTGCTTACTAACCTCCCCCCCCCGTTCCCCTCACCGACACCACCCCTCCCCCCAAACCAACCCATGTGTATGTCCCCTCCAATCATCAACAAATATCCTCCATCCTTTCCCTCATCACCTCCCCTCACCTACCACCACTATCCTTCCCCTCGTCCCCACTAACCTGTCAACCACCCACCGTGTTCTTCCATCATCAACTACCACCACCCCTTCCTGTGCTATCATTACTCACCAACCACCATCCATCCATCCACCCAACCCATTCCTCCCTCAGTAACTACCAGCCGCATCCCCCCCCTCTCTATCATCAACCACCACAATCCCTCCCTTATAACCACCTACTGTAGCTTCCCTCGCCACCACCACCACTAACCACCCTCCCTACCTTCCACCCCCCCTCACCACTACCCCTACCCGATTTCCTTCCTTAAATCACCCCTACCACCACCTTTCCCCTACCCCCACCACCCCCTATCGTATCAAGTATTACTACCGCACCCACCATCCTCCCCACCCCCGACTAAGCCAGATTAAAGTCACTACCTGTCTAGTTACGATGCTAATTAACCCACAGGTGAACGGTACTGTACCTGTAACCGTTCCGCTCTAGCTTGGATATTTCACACGTCCGGTCTAGCATATATATATATATATATATATATATATATATATATATAACTTAACTACTCTCTTCCGCAATTTACAAACTCAATCACCGAGAGAGAGAGAGAGAGAGAGAGAGAGAGAGATTATCATCATCCCATAACCCAAAATCCACACGAATATAAATTAATTGAAAGACCATTGGATTTTATTTTATTCCTCATATTAAAAGTTCAGACTAAATCCACTTTATGTATTTGTTTTCCCCCCAAAATGTTGTAATTAATAGGACGATAAACTGGTCCAACAGCATTCAATTTTTCTCCCAGTATTAAAAATTTTCAGCGCACACTATTATTCCGTTATGTAATCCGTAATAAAGGATAGGAACAAAATATATTCAAATCACAAATTAAATGTTCAGTTATGTGTGTGACGTAATTATTAACCAAGAATAAACAATTATTACATTACAGCGTCGATACAATGTTTATTATATAGTCATTATTATACCTACTGCACCTACTATAATAATAAAAATGCTAATAAAATGTTTAATTTAATATCAGTTGTGTACATTGTTACATAACCCGTATTAACAACTAAATGTAAACAACAATATTTCACATTAATAGCAAACAAAATATAAGACCCAAACAATATAACATTTTATAACAAACATAAAAATACTCATGAAATAATAAAAAAAATAAAAATAAAATAATAATAATAATAATAATAATAATAATAATATCCTTCAACTCGTCTCCACCACCACCCGTTCACCCCCATACCTCCGAGGGATCCGGTAACCTACTTACATGTGAAGGGGTCATTAACCTCGTCAACCAGCTACCCACTTAATTACACCATAATGAGCCCCCCCCCACCACTGAGGTCGACAATAAACAATATGTTGTGCTGTTCCTCCACTTCCTGTGTACCGCTGCCTCCACCATCACCACCATCACTCTCACCAACACCACCACTACCACCCCCGCCACCATCACTCCTCCCCTCACCACTACCACCATTACCTTCCCTTCCATCTCTCCCTCATCATCCTTCCCTTTCTTTAATTTTTACCGAGGCCCTGGAGACGAGGGAAGGGGAGGGGAAGTGTGGCCACCCCATCTTTCCCCCCTCTCTTCCCCTCCCCTGCACACAAGGTACAGTTCACAACGGGAGAGAGGGGAGACGAGAAGTGTAGCCACCCCATATCTTCCCCTCACATCCCCCTTCCCCTCAGAGGAGATATAAGTCACTAAGAGGAGAGGGGAGACGGGAAGTGTGGTCACCTATCTCTTCCCTCTTCCTCTCACCTCACCTCTTCCCTACGTAAAGCCCTCCACAGACGAGGAAGAGGTGGGGGGGTGAAGAGGGGGAGAGGGGAGGAGGGAGATAGAAAGTAAGAGCCCTCTCTCTCTCTCTTTCTCCTCTTCCCCCAGGGGGTGAGGGGAAGCGGGGAAGGGAGAAGGGGAGATTATAACCAAGGGCCCACGTGACTGCCACCGGGGAGCCAGGCCGGAAGTCTCCCTCCCTCCGACAGACAGACAGACGGGTAGCCAGAAAAAGACACACACACACACACACACACACACACACACACACACACACACACACACACACACACACACACACACAACACTTTTCAGGTTAAGGAAACTGTTGCCAAGACCCACGCCCTATAACCCCCCCTCCCTTCCTTCTCTCCCGGGTAATTTCTGCCAGCCAAGCCTCCTATATACTCTCTGCAAGATTAAACACACACACACAGACACACAAAGATAGGTAGTACCTCTCTCTCTCTCTCCCAAGAAAGAAAGAAAGAAAGAAAGAAAGAAAGAAAGAAAGAAAGAAAGAAAGGCGGCGGGAGTGCTGGCGGAGGTGGAGGCAATAATCTGGTGGTGAAGAGGAGAATCACTGGAGATCTTGTCGAGGGGCGCCACTCTACTGCCAGGGAGGAGCACCGCACCCTAACACACACTCTCTCTCTCTCTCTCTCTCTCTCTCTTTAACACCACAGCTATGGAGAGAGAGAGAGAGAGAGAGAGGTATAAGTAAAAAATCCCCGTAAAAACACACACACACACTGTAAATAACACACCATGTAAATCACTGTAAACACACACCACGCACTAGACAGCAGTGAATATTCAAATCTTGTCCACTAGTGTCGAATCAAAACGTAAAAAATCACGAGCTTGACGCAGTTATCGACCCATGTAAATCCTGTCAGAGATTTTTTTTTTACAGCTCACAGTTACAATTTACACATTTACCCGAGCGTGATTCCCTTCCCATATGCTCCCCTTTATCACAAAACGTAAATAGAAATAAAATAAAAAGTGAATGAAAATGAATAACATAGTTTAAGATTTTCAATGACTTTTTTAAGAGTTAAGCTAAAAGATTCTACATTAATCCTATTTCATTGTTTTCTACCACCACTACAACTATTTTATACCACTATCATTGTTTTCTACCACCACTACAACTATCTTATACCACTATCATTGTTTTCTACCACCACTACAACTATTTTATACCACTATCATTGTTTTCTACCACCACTACAACTATCTTATACCACTATCATTGTTTTCTACCACCACTACAACTATCTTATACCACTATCATTGTTTTCTACCACCACTACAACTATTTTATACCACTATCATTGTTTCTACCACCATTACAACTATCTTATACCACTATCATTGTTTTCTACCACCACTACAGCTATCTTATACCACTATCATTGTTTTCTACCACCACTACAACTATTTATACCACTATCATTGTTTCTACCACCACTACAACTATCTTATACCACTATCATTGTTTTCTACCACCACTACAACCTCTTATACCACTATCATTGTTTTCTACCACCACTACAACTATTTTATACCACCTCACGTTCAGTATAATCCCAGCTGACTGACACACGCTCGCCTATAGTCCCAGATCACTACCACACCAACCACAATCCGTCAACCACTCTCTCACCAACCACACACATACCAACCACAATCCCTAACCACACCTGCAGGACACACAAGTATTATTTCAGGTGAGTCAGACAAGCCCCCCAACACAATCCCCCTCGCCCCCAGCCACGCCCCCCACATGACAGCAACCACCCCACCCCATCAACCCCGCCGCTCACCCATGGTACACACGATGCTATAGGGTACGAGAGAGGGGTGGTGCGAGGTACGGGGACACACACACACACACACACACACACACACACACACACACACACACACACACACACACACACACACACACACACACACACACACACACACACACACACACACACCTCCCCAGTGACAGTATTAGTGGTAGCACGTGCGGTAGACCCAGTGAGGCAGAACCCATGTGGTGGTATGTGGAGGGTATCAGTGGGCAGGTCATATGGTAGGATCAATGAGACGGAACTAGTGGAGATGGTGGTGATAGCGGGAGCACGTGTGGTAGGGCTATTGTGAGTGGGGTGGTGGTGGTAACAATCAATGCCATATTGATCAGGCCCAAACAAACACACACACACACACACACACACACACACACACACACACACACACACACACACACACACACACACACACACACACACACACACACACACCTCCCCAGTGACAGTATTAGTGGTAGCACGTGCGTAGACCCAGTGAGGCAGAACCAATGTGGTGGTATGGAGGGTATCAGTGGGCAGGTCATGGTAGGTCAAGAGACGGAACTAGTGGAGATGGTGGTGATAGGACGTGTGGTAGGGTATTGTGGTGGGTGGGTAACAATCAATGCAACATATTGATCAGGCCCAAACACACACACACACACACACACACAACAAGAGGTTGGAGGTAGCGCGGCGCCACACACACACACACACACACACACACACACACACACACACACACACACACACACACCTGCACGCCATGCAACATGTCACCCAGGCCTCCAGTGTGGCACGCCATACACTTACCCTACGTTTCCCCTCTCCGCCTCCAGGTAAAGGTGGCACCCATATAACCACACCTCAGGCACTGCTGGTGGCACCCCATACACCACACCTCAGGCACTCCGGGTGGCACCCCATACACCACACCTCAGGCACTGCTGGTGGCACCCCATACACCACACCTCAGGCACTGCTGGTGGCACCCCATACACACACCACACCTCAGGCACTCCGGGTGGCACCCCATGCACACCACACCTGGGCACTGCTGGTGCCACCACACCACCTTGGGCACTGCTGGTGGCACCCCATACACCACCTCAGGCACTCCGGGTGGCACCCCACACCACACCTAGGCACTGCTGGTGGCACCCATACACCACACCTCAGGCACTCCGGGTGGCACCCCATACACCACCTCAGGCACTGCTGGTGGCACCCATACCACCACACCTCAGGCACTGCTGGTGGCACCCCATACACCACACCTTGGGCACTGCTGGTGGCACCCTACACCACACCTCAGGCACTCTGGGTGGCACCCCATACACCACCTTGGGCACTGCTGGTGGCACCCCATACACCACACCTTGGGCACTGCTGGTGGCACCCATACACCACACCTCAGGCACTCTGGGTGGCACCCATACACCACACCTTGGGCACTGCTGGTGGCACCCCATACACCACACCTTGGGCACTGCTGGTGGCACCCATACACCACACCTCAGGCACTGCTGGTGGCACCCATACACCACACCTCAGGCACTGCTGGTGGCACCCCATACACCACACCTAGGCACTGCTGGTGGCACCCGTACACCACACCTCCAGGCACTCGGTGGCACCCATACACCACACCTTGGGCACTGCTGGTGGCACCCCGCACACCACACCTCAGGCACTCGTTGGCACCCCATACACCACACCTTGGGCACTGCTGGTGGCACCCCATACACCACACCGGGCACTGCTGGTGGCACCCCGTACCACCTCAGGCACTGCTGGTGGCACCCTGTACACCACACCTCAGGCACTGCTGGTGGCACCCCATACACCACACCTCAGGCACTCGGGTGGCACCCCATACACCACACCTTGGGCACTGCTGGTGGCACCCCATACACCACACACCTTGGGCACTGCTGGTGGCACCCATACACCACACCTCAGGCACTGCTGGTGGCACCCCATACACCACACCTCAGGCACTGCTGGTGGCACCCCATACACACCACCTCAGGCACTCTGGGTGGCACCCCATACACCACACCTTGGGCACTGCTGGTGGCACCCCGTACACCACACCTCAGGCACTCCGGGTGGCACCCCATACACACCACACCTTGGGCACTGCTGGTGGCACCCCATACACCACACCTCAGGCACTGCTGGTGGCACCCTGCCACCACACCTCAGGCACTGCTGGTGGCACCCCATACCACCACACCTGGGCACTGCTGGTGGCACCCCATACACCACACTCCAGGCACTCGGGTGGCACCCATACACCACACCTTGGGCACTGCTGGGGCACCCGCACACCACACCTCAGGCACTGCTGGTGGCACCCATACACCACCTCAGGCACCGGGTGGCACCCATACACCACACCTTGGGCACTGCTGGTGGCACCCCATACACCACACCTCAGGCACTGCTGGTGGCACCCCATACACCACACCTCAGGCACTGCTGGTGGCACCATACACCACCTCAGGCACTGCTGGTGGCACCCATACACCACACCTCAGGCACTGCGGTGGCACCCCATACACCACACCTCAGGCACTGCTGGTGGCACCCCATACACCACACCTCAGGCTGCTGGTGGCACCCCATACACCACACCTCAGGCACTCCGGGT
Organism: Homarus americanus; assembly: GCF_018991925.1. Lineage (NCBI taxonomy): Eukaryota > Metazoa > Arthropoda > Malacostraca > Decapoda > Nephropidae > Homarus > Homarus americanus. Next base: position 5,908,848 of record NW_024732238.1, read on the forward strand.
GGCACCCCATCCACCACACCTTGGGCTGCTGGTGGCACCCCATACACCACACCTCAGGCACTCCGGGTGGCACCCATACACCACACCTCAGGCACTCGGGTGGCACCCCATACACCACACCTCAGGCACTGCTGGTGGCACCCCATACACCACACCTCAGGCTGCTGGTGGCACCCTACACCACCTCAGGCACTGCTGGTGGCACCCCACCCACCTCAGGCACTGCTGGTGGCACCCCGTACCACACCTCAGGCACTCCAGGTGGCACCCTTACACCACACCTCAGGCTGCTGGTGGCACCCATACACCACACCTCAGGCACTCCGGGTGGCACCCCATACACACACCTCAGGCTGCTGGTGGCCCCATACACCACACCTCAGGCACTGCTGGTGGCACCCCATACACCACACCTCAGGCACTGCTGGTGGCACCCCATACACACCACACCTTGGGCACTGCTGGTGGCACCCCACACACCACACCTCAGGCACTGCTGGTGGCACCCCACACACCACACCTCAGGCACTCCTGGTGGCACCCATACACCACACCTTGGGCACTGCTGGTGGCACCCCATACACCACACCTCAGGCACTGCTGGGTGGCACCCCATACACCACACCTCAGGCACTCCGGGTGGCACCCCATACACCACACACCTCAGGCACTGCTGGTGGCACCCCACCACCACACCTCAGGCACTGCTGGTGGCACCCATACACCACCTCAGGCACTCCGGGTGGCACCCCATACACCACACCTCGCACTGCTGGTGGCACCCGTACACCACACCTCAGGCACTCCTGGGTGGCACCCCATACACCACACCTCAGGCACTGCTGGTGGCACCCCATACACCACACCTTGGGCACTGCTGGTGGCACCCCATACACCACACCTCAGGCACTCTGGTGGCACCCATACACCACACCTCAGGCACTGCTGGTGGCACCGCCACACCACACCTGGGCTGCTGGTGGCACCCCATACACCTCAGGCACTCGGTGGCACCATACACCACACCTCAGGCACTGCTGGTGGCACCCCATCACCACACCTTGGGCACTGCTGGTGGCACCCTACACCACACCTAGGCACTGCTGGTGGCACCCCAACACCACCTCAGGCACTGGGTGGCACCCATACACCACACCTCAGGCACTGCTGGTGGCACCCCATACACCACCTCAGGCACTCCGGGTGCCCCATACACCACACCTGGGCACTGCTGGTGGCACCCCATACACCACACCTTGGGCACTGCTGGTGGCACCCCACACACCACCTCAGGCACTCGGGTGGCACCCCACACCACACCTCAGGCACTGCTGGTGGCACCCCATACACCACCTCAGGCACTCCGGGTGGCACCCCACACACCACACCTCAGGCACTGCTGGTGGCACCCATACACCACCTCAGGCACTGCTGGTGGCACCCCATACCCACCTCAGGCACTGCTGGTGGCACCCATACACCACCTTGGGCACTGCTGGTGGCACCCATACCCCACACCTGGGCACTGCGTGGCACCCCATACACACCACACCTCAGGCACTCGGGTGGCACCCCATACACCCTCAGGCACTGCTGGTGGCACCCCATACACCACACCTCAGGCACCATGGTGGCACCCCATACCACCACACAGGGCACTGCTGGTGGCACCCATACACCACACCTTGGGCACTGCTGGTGGCACCCCACCACACCTTGGGCACTGCTGGTGGCACCCGCCACCACCTCCAGGCACTCGGGTGGCACCCATACCACCTCAGGCACTGCTGGGTAGCGGCGCCCCATACACCACACCTCTGGGCACTCCCGGGTGGCACCCACCACACCTCCGGGCACACTGCTGGTGGCACCCCAGCCACACCACCACCTCCCAGGCACTGCTGGTGGCACCCCATACCACCACACCTCAGGCACTCCGGGTGGCACCCATCACCACCACACCTTGGGCACTGCTGGTGGCACCCCATACACCACACCTTGGGCACTGCTGGTGGCACCCATACACCACACCTCAGGCACTCCCGGGTGGCACCCCATACACCACACCTCAGGCACAACAGGTGGCACCCCATACACCACCTGCCTCCAGGCACTCCGGGTGGCACCCCCATCCACCACACCTCGGGCACTGCTGGTGGCACCCATACACTTACACCTCAGGCACTGCTGGTGGCACCCCATACACACCACACACCTTGGGCACTGCTGGTGGCACCCGTACCACCACACCTCGGGCACTCTGGGTGGCACCCCATACACCACACCTTGGGCACTGCTGGTGGCACCATACACACCACACCTTGGGCACTGCTGGTGGCACCCCCATACACCACACCTCAGGCACTGGGTGGCACCGCCACCACAGCAGGCACTGCTGGTGGCACCCCATACACACCACACCTTGGGCACTGCTGGTGGCACCTGCCACCACACCTCAGGCACTGCTGGTGGCACCCACCCACCACCACACCTCCAGGCACTGCAGTGGCACCCACTCACCACACCTCAGGCACTGCTGGTGGCACCCCACCACCACCTCAGGCACTCCGGGTGGCACCCATACACCACACCCAGCCAGGCACTGCTGGTGGCACCCCACTGCACCACACCTCAGGCACTCGGGTGGCACCCATACACCACACACCTTGGGCACTGCTGGGTGGCACCCATACCACCACCTTGAGGCACTGCTGGTGGCACCCCGTACACCACACCTCAGGCACTGCTGGGTGGCACCCCGTGCACCACACCTCCAGGCACTGCTGGTGGCACCCATACACCACACCTCAGGCACTCCCGGTGGCACCCCACTTTACCACACCTTGGGCGCCGCTGGGGTGGCACCCCATACACCACCTTAGGCACTGCTGAGGTGGCACCCGCCACCACACCTCAGGCACTGCTGAGGCACCCCATACACCACACCTCCAGGCACTGCTGTGCCCATCACACCACCTCAGGCACTCCTGGGTGGCACCCACTCCCCACCACACACCTTGGGCACTGTGGTGGCACCCGTACCTCACACCTCAGGCCTCCAGGTGGCTGCATACCTTGGGCACTGCTGGTGGCACCCATACCTCACACCTCAGGCACTGCTGGTGGCACCCGTACACCACCTCCAGGCACTGCTGGTGGCACCCCATACACACACCACACCTTGAGCTGCTGGTGCACCCATACCCACACCTCTGAGGCACTCGGGTGGCACCATACCCACCACCTTGGGCACTGCTGGTGGCACCCATACCCACCACACCTCCCAGGCACTGCTGGTGGCACCACCACCACACCTCCAGGCACTCGGGTGGCACCCATACACCACACCTTGGGCACTGCTGGTGGCACCCATTACACCACACCTCCAGGCACTGCTGGTGGCACCCCTCCCCACCACACCTCAGGCACTGCTGGTGGCACCCATCTGCCACCCCTCCAGGCACTGCTGGGTGGCACCCCATACACCCACCCTCAGGCACTTTCCAGCAGGTGGCACCCCCGCCACCGCCACCACCTCCAGGCACTGCTGGTGGCACCCATACACACCACACCTCAGGCACTGCTGGTGGCACCCATACCACACCTCAAGGCACTCCGGGTGGCACCCCATACCTGCACACCTTGGGCACTGCTGGGTGGCACCCATGCCACCACACCTCAGGCACTCGGGTGGCGCCTACACCACACCCTCCAGGCACTCCGGGTGGCACCATGCCACCACCTCCCAGGCCTGCTGGGTGGCACCCCACATACACCACACCTCAGGCACTGCTGGTGGCACCCGCCACCACACCTCAGGCACTGCTGGTGGCACCCACTCCACCACACCTCAGGCACTGCTGGTGGCACCCATGCCACACCACCTCAGGCACTCCAGGTGGCGCCGTACACCACACCTCCAGGCACTGCTGGTGGCACCCACCCTGCCTCCAGGCACTCCGGGTGGCACCCGCCACCACACACCTCCAGGCTGCTGGTGGCACCATACCACACCTCAGGCACTGCTGGGTGGCACCCATACACCACCTCAGGCACTGCTGGGTGGCACCCCATACACCACACAGGCTGCTGGTGGCACCCCATACCACCACACCTCAGGCACTGCTGGGTGGCACCCTACTCCACCACACCTCAGGCACTCCGGGTGGCACCCCATACCCCTCACACCTTGGGCCTGCTGGTGGCACCCCATACACCACACCTCCAGGCACTGCTGGTGGCACCCTCCCACCACCTCAGGCACTCCGGGTGGCACCCATACCCACCACACCTCCAGGCACTGCTGGTGGCACCCCATACCCACCACACCTCAGGCACTGCTGGTGGCCAATACGTACCCACACCTCAGGCACTCCAGGTGGCACCCCAAGCACCACCCAGGCACATCCGGACCACACCCCGGAACAACATCAATACACAGCGTACGTCACGACCCAACACCCCAACCCGCCACGCCCACTGATCGAGCCTGTCGGGGAAGAGGGAAGGAAAGTGGAAGAAGATGAAGGAAGAGGAGAAAAAGAATGAAAAGGAGGAGAAGAGGAGGAAGAAGGGTGGTAAAAAGAATAGGGAATGGAGAAAAAAGGAATGAAAGGTAAGCGTGAGTGGGCAGGAGGTGTAAGGAGAGAGAGAGAGAGAGAGATTCCTACATTAAATCATCAATCTGAAACTTCCACATCATCACCTACTAATACCAATAATAGAGTCGTCAACATATCATTAGTACCCACAACAACAACCAGGTGTATCTTCAACGTTGCCACCTTTGAAGAACCGAACCTAACCTAACCATACCGACAAGACCATGGTTATACACAACACTCCCTAGATACAAAACTCCTCGACGCCATTGTATACATTATAAACTGACATGGCTGGAAGATAAACGTCATTATTTATCATTTAATAATCTTCTACCATTTATTATCACGTCTTTCATTTATCTCAAGACTTCCCGTGTGAGATATCAAGGTTGTAGCACCATCACAGCCCACGACACTAAATACCACCATCACCACTATAAACACGCCAGCACTATCACCACCACTATCTCCTCCCTTCACCACCATCGCCAACATCACCCTCACCACCAAAGATGTTCTCCAGGCGGGCAGTGATGGAGACGGAGTTCTATATCATGCCCCAGCTGTTTAAACCCCCATAAACTGCCTCACTATCCTTCCGTCAACACACTGCTACATGATGGAGGGTGAGGGAGGGGTGGGAGAGGGTGAGGGAGAGGTGAGAGGGTGAGGGAGGGGTGAGATGGAGGGGTGAGAGGGAGGTGAGGGTTTGGGAGCACCATGGATGATGTTCCTCACCTCTCCTTCACCTCACCCAGCCAGGTATAATGACAGGTGCTCATCTCTCCACCCTTTAACACAAAACCTGTCCCTCATGTTAGTTATTTATCAGTAAGGTGCAAAACTATCCACTAGTTTATTTATATACAACAAACAATACTACTACTACGACTACTACTACTTCTAATAATGCTAATAATAATAACACTGGTCACCTTCCCTTGCCTCTGGGTCCTGTCCCCCCTAGTAGGCAAATTTTCCCTAATGCAACGTCTAATTTCCCTAGTATTATGTCTAATCTCCCTAATATTGCGTCTAATCTCCCTAATTGCGTCTAATCTCCCTAATATAGCGTCCAATCTCCCTAATACTGCGTCTAATCTCCCTAATACTGTGTGTAATTTCCCTAGTATTAATCTCCCTAATACTGTGTGTAATTTCCCTAGTATTAATCTCCCTAATACTGTGTGTAATTTCCTAGTATTGTATCCAATCTCCCTAGTATTGAGTCTTATCTCCTTAGTACTACGTCTAATTCCCTAAGTGCACCGTCTAACTTCCCTGGGTCAACGTTTCATCTCCCGAGTGGTTTGTACCGTCACTCTCCATCCTTACGCCATCCTTCCTCACCTCACAGGAAGCCGACAGCACCCGTCACTGCCCCCCAATGCACACCCCCACCAGGTAACCCCGCTACCGCCCCCGGGTACCCCACCACCCCCACCAGGTACCCCGCCACCAGGTATTCCACCACCGTCACCAGGTACCCTACCATGCCCCCAGGTACCCGTCAACACCCGTCACCCCCCCAGCAAGACGGTAGGGACCTGGGGGCAGGAGATGGGACAAGCGCACTACAAAGCCTCCGTCAATCAGCGGATCAAGCAAGCGGAAATATCCACTGCAAAAAGAATTGTGTCCTTGAAACCATGTCACCTCGGCCTACATACTGCTAAGGCCGTGTCAGTGTAAGCTACGTGTCCCCCAATCCCGGTCCTACTGAGGCCCGTGTCAGCAGGCAGCGACACGGGACAAAGGCAATCACGTCACGGGGGCAGGGAGGACCCGTTGACAACCTAGCTGAGGGGCTCGCTGACACCGACTGACGGACAACACACGTCATTTCCTCCTCCCCCGACTGACCATAATGCCATGTTAATTGACGTGACCCAAATTATTTACAAAAAAAATAAAAAAAAATAACTACCAACATGTTAATAATTCGTAATTGAAGCTTATTTATACAGCTTACTGATTGATAAAGCTTAATGACCCAAACAAAAGGGTAAAAATGAGAAAATAGAAATGAACGATAATAATACTACTAATAATAATAACAAACAGACGGACGATATTACTATTTAACAAAACACAAAAGCAAATCAACAAAACGAAAACAGCAGAAAAAAAAGAGATCCTTCAACACAAATGACAAAAAAAAAAGACGAGCAATAAACCTAATAATAAAAAATAAATAAAAATAAATAAAAAACAAAACAGGATGCCGCCCGATAATGACCAAAAATTATTACCAACTCAGAGAAAAAACACAATTGATGAGAAAAAAAAATGCCACGACAAAAATGTAAAACAGGACACAAGGACGATAGGCTGATAAACAATGTACAAAACGGAAATAAAACAACTGTCAGCATTATCATCATCATCATCATCATCATCATCATCATCATCATCCTCTCTCTTACACGAGTCGCTTAAGAGTTCTATCTCTCTCTCCCTATATACCTCAGTCTCCCCCTTCCCTCTTCCTTTCCCTCTTTCATCCTCCCTACCCTTAATTTCCCCTTTACTGTCGCCTACCTTTCATCCAGACTCTCATCATTTCCCCTCACGTCCCCTCTCTCCATAATCCCCTTCCCTCCTCCTCTTCCCCAACAGACTTCACACCTCTTTCCCATCTCACCCCCTCTCTCCCTCACCTCTTCACCATCACTCCCCCCCTTCTCTCCCTCACCTCCCTGGCGAGTTTAGGACACAATGTGGGTCTCTCTCAGCCCAGGGCTTTAGTAAGTCAGGCACAGGTCTGATGGCTCTCCCTTACTCCCACCCTCTCCCTCTCTCACCCCCTCCCTCCCTCTAACACGTGTTCCTTTCTCATCTCTCTCTCTCTCTCTCTCTCTCTCTCTCTCTCTCTCTCTCTCTCTCTCTCTCTCTCTCTCTCTCTCTCTCTCTCTCCACTTGTGCTTATTTACGTTCTCTCCCTCACACCTGAACACCCTCACACGCCATAACATGCAATTAAGTTATCATTACCACTATTATTACCTGACGCTTCTCGCCCCTAACATGGGAACGCCTGTCTAACACACACACACACACACACACACACACACACACACACACACACACACACACACACACACACACACACACACACACACACACACCACCGCCGCCCCACCCACACACTCGCAATCCCGCCCCTCCCACACACACAACACCGTCCCTCCCACACACAAACTCACAACACCGCCCCTCTCACACACTCACGGCGCCCACCACCACAAGTTTCCCACGCCCAGAGGAAACAGGAAGCAGCCCAAAAGTCAGTTAGTTAGATCACTTACCACTGGGCTTGGCTCTCCCCTTCCTTGTTTAACTCATCAATCCTAAAATATTACCCTTATATATCTCCTCCAGGAAAAATTCAGTCAGTCAGTCAGTCAGTCAAGTCAGTTATACCGTCAGTCAGTCAGTTATACCATCAGTCAGTCAGTCACTTGGTTGTGTGGAGGAAGACCAAAACCAGATCTCTCCCCTATTCTTTCAATAACTCCAAAGTCAACTCACTCCCAAGATTTTATAACTCCCACACTCCAAATCATCTCCCCCTCACCTCACCTCACTCCCATAAACTCAATCTATGTTTTCCTTCACATTCATCTACCTAATTCCCTTTACCTGAGCGTCGAATAATTACCTTTTTATTATCAATTTACCTCCTTTACTACACGTCATAGCTCAGCCTTTTTAATAACTCATGATCAAAAACTCACCTGAGGAACTTAATTCACTCCGATATGCTCCATCTTAATTAAACACACACACACACCAGGTACAGAGGCCAACACTTACATTTATTAACAGTGTTTTCCATGCTTGAGGCGGTGTCCAAACTGGGCATCTTGTGGTAATCAGGAAGCAGAAACACCAGTACCAGCAGAAGCGGCAGCAGCGGGTGGGTAGGAGTAAAAGCAGGAGTTCCCCGGGGGGTGGTGGGTGGGGAAGGAGGGGGTGTAAGCTCTTGAGAAGGACCCCTCCTCCAGAAGTACTGTACGGACTCCTGCTAGGCCTCACCACACACAGAGGAACAGAGTCTTAACATACTGGCGGTGGTGATGTCAGCGTCGTGGGTGTTAAAACGTTTCTCACCCCAGATCAAAAAAACAATCCCTAATCACTTCAGGGTTCCAGATGTAAACAAACACTTACGGTTGCTCTCTCACTTCACTCTGAGACACAAGTGTTTATACATACTGACCACCTAAACGTTTCTCACTATTTCAGCTTAATGAGGAAGATTCACCCCCAAAATTACAGATCACCAAAAGTGTTTCTCATCCTCTAAGCCAACACGTTTCTCACTAGTTAGATCACTACCACAAGAAACACACTTTCCTCCTCCGCCAGACAGACACACAGTAAATTTTTTCCTCTCGTCAGCCGCTTCACTACACCGACCTTAGCACCGAGACTAATTAACGTAAATAAAGACGATGTTATCTTTTTTTTTCTACACACCACACATCCTTGACTTGATCTCCTTCAAGTTATAACTCGCCCTCAGACCATAGCTTGAATCTGTTTACGACCTGGTCCTTGTAGTCGTAGCAGTTTAATTATGTGTCGTCGTAGTAGTAGTAGAATAATCCAAGTCGTTTTCGGTTGTGGTAGAGTTAATCCATGTCACTTAAATTTCAGGTAAAGAAAATCCAGCCAGTGTTAATCCGTGTCACTTCAAATCCTGGCAGAATAATCCAGAATTAGCCGCTTCCCAAAGGCTAGTGAAGGCGATGCAATCAATCGAGTCCCTGTGATTGCTCGCTGCTGCAGTCCCCTCAATACAGGTCACAGCGCATCACCACCACACCACTTTGTAATCTGTATCAAACATGGACTTTTCTATCCATCAATCGTGGTCTTTCAATCCAATTCACCCTCAATCGTGATCTAGTACTCGCTTGCAACACTCCTCTAACACGAATCACACCACCACTACCACCACACTAGTTAATATACACCAATTCGTAGACTTTCAATCCACCATCAACTGTGGCGTGTGCGAGTGTGTGTGTGGTAGCGACAGTTTCCCTACTCGCTGGGCCGCCACGTGAGGACCAGAATCCAGTGAGGGTATTGGAGGGAGGGAGGGAACATGACACACACACACTACCACCTCACCCCCCCGTGCCATCACCACTCCAGAAGCTCCACATCACCAATAGCCTTTAATCAATATAGTTGTGAATTCCACCAAGGAGCAAGAGGAGAGAGGGGGGTGGTTCTGCCTTGCTCTCGTAGTCTCCCAACAGACGTAAAGTGATCCTGGGGTGTAATTTGCTTTACGGCTTCCGCTGCTCCCCCACACTGGCTAGCCCGTAGCCTTATTCACGCTCCTACAACTTCCCTCCACCTCGTCCACCGTCGCACACTTAAAACACAGGTACCTCCTATCCAGGTGGGGTATTTAAATTTCACCTCGTCGCTACACACGCGCACAATGTTTACTTCTTGTATAACGGTGTGGAGTCGCTCACCAGCTTGCACGGGGAGTGGGGCCGATGCAGTCACATTAATCCATTAAGTTTTCTAAAGTGATTCACTGAGGTACGGGTAATGTGCGTGTGGGAAAAGATAGCGGGACACAGCGACCTCTCCTCAACGTACGTCACGGAGACACTAAGGTGAGTTTGTGGCCGCGCGGTTGATCCTGGCCCGGGCACAACGTTGCCAATTTCTCAATAAACAACCGAGAGGCGCCAACTCCCACGTTTTTGAATACCATTATTGGGAAAAGCATCTCACACACACACACACACACACACACACACACACACACACACACTTAATGGTCCTTATCCAATATTATCTTACCCATTACACACACTGATAGAAACACCGAATAACAATCAACGTTTATTAACATCTATTTACCGAAAAAAAATAATATAATCGTAAATTTCATCCCATTAAGACTTTATTTACGAACATTTCCTTGAACAATCATCTATTAGTATTCTCTCGACACACACACACACACACACACACACACACACACACACACACACACACACACACACACACACACACACACACACACACACACACACACACACACATATTGTGACTATTTCCTGAATTTCATGAATAAATTGTGAAACTTCTAACCCCTTCCTTCCTCTCCTGCACATTACCTCCATCCCTCCTTTATCAACCCTATCTAGTCTCTTGTCACTTGCACTTTCTCTTCCTTCCCTCACAGCCTACCTACCTTAATCAACCACAGCTACCACCCATTCCAGCCAACCAACCAACCAACAACCAACCACGATCTCTCTCTAAACCACATCAAACTAAGACACTAAAAACTATCACAACAGAAACCACTGCCAACTACAGAACTGATCCAATTTCAACCATAACCACAGCCAACCCAACCACGCACTGATCAGATTCACCATACTCTCAGCAAATACCAGCAGTAACCTTTAGAGTGGGGGAACAGAAGTCAGAGGGGAAAGAGGGGAGGGGGGAGGCAGAAGGTGTGAGAGAGGATGAGGGGGAGTAAAGGGAGGAAACACCGGTAGAGAGACTCCTCGTGGTACCTGGGAGGCTGAGGTGAGGCGGGGAGGAGGAGTGGGGAGGGGATGCAGTGAGGGGGGAGGGTGGTGGAGAGGATGGGGAGGGAGAGAAGAGGGGATAGCGTGGAGGACAGAGGAGAAAGGTAGAGAAGGAGAGAATGAAGAGAGAAGGAGAGAGGAATGAATGACGGGGTTATGGTAGGAAGAGAGGAGGGAAGAGGAGGTGGAAGATCAATGGAAGGAGGAAGTGAAGAAGGGAAGGAAATGAGGAAGGGGGGATGGAGGGAGGAAAAAGAAAAAAACTGGTGGATGAGGGAAGTAAGGGAGGAGAGAAGGAGTGAGGAAGTAAGGGAATAAGAAATGTTGTCTACGATGGAAGGAGAGGGAGGGAGGGGGAAAGAAGGAAGGAGGGGGGAGGGAGGGAAGGAGGGAGGGACAAGCGAGTCACGATCCATTACTCGCCATCAAGCCTCTGAAGATTTGTAAACAACCAAATGAATGGTGGTTAACGCAGGTAGACTGGTTGTTGCTGTTGTAGTAGTAGTAGTAGTAGTCATAGTGGTAACAATAGTAGTAGTAGTAGCAGCAGTAACACACACAATTAACTTAAGGGGCGTTGACGACACACAGCTGGGAGGGACCACAGTTGACGTAACTTACCAGGAAAGACGTTTAAGAAGGCACCATTTATCGCATTGTGTTAATAGATGGTGTAGTGGTGGGAATTGGGGTGGTTGGTGAATGACGTAATGGTGGTAGTTAAAGCGGGTTTGCTGGTGGGAATGGTGGTGGTGGGTTGGCGGTGAGGGTGCTAGTGGTGGTGGTGGGTTGCTGGTGATAGTAGTGGTGATAATGACAAAACAAAGGGTCTTCCCCGAGTGTTGTTGCCCCTCTTCTGTGTTACCTTCCACGTGCTGGTGATTTGCCCAACTCATTAAAGGGTCATTATACTCTTTCCCGAGAGAGAGAGAGAGAGAGAGAGAGAGAGAGAGAGAGAGAGGCTGGGACAGGGAGTGAGAGTGAGTCTAAGAGTAGTAGTGAGAGGGGGAGGTTGAGAGGGTGAGAAAGAGTGAGTGAGAGGGAGGAGTGGGAAGGAGCGAGGCGAAAGGGAAGACGCCGTGATAAGTGCCATCCCCCCAAAAAACAAACAAACACACAAACAAACAACAACAACAGTATCAGGAGACGCACCGCCATCATGACTACTAATAACCCTCAGCACCACAACAACCACCAGCATCATCCCTCCTAACTACCACCATCACCACCACCACCACTCACCACTACCTCCAGCACCACCACCACCACCACTACCTCCAGCACCACCACCACCACCTAACTCCTTGGCACTACCCAACCAGCACCTAATTAGCACGTCACTTACGGCGTGTGCCCCCCCCCCCCTCCCGTGTCAGCCCCAATGTTTACCAACCTTCCCTACACTCGAGGTAACCTGCTCACTGACAGATCAATTATGTAGAGATGAACACCACGGGAGAGGGGCGCTACAACTGTTCTCTACCTTCCACTGTAGCAAGGGAGAGAACTAATGTGGCGCAGGGAGTGAAATGGTGTAGCAGGGAGAACTACAGTGT